>NC_090419.1:12085687-12258187 GCF_036365525.1 Heterodontus francisci
TGAGGGTCAGTACTGAGGGAGCGCCGCACTGTCGGAGGGTCAGTACTGAGGGAGCGCCGCATGTCGGAGGGTCAGTACTGAGGGAGCGCCGCACTGTCGGAGGGTCAGTACTGAGGGAGCGCCGCACTGTCGGAGGGTCAGTACTGAGGGAGCGCCGCACTGTCGGAGGGTCAGTACTGAGGGAGCGCCGCACTGTCGGAGGGTCAGTACTGAGGGAGCGCCGCACTGTCGGAGGGTCAGTACTGAGGGAGCGCCGCACTGTCGGAGGGTCAGTACTGAGGGAGCGCCGCACTGTCGGAGGGTCAGTACTGAGGGAGCGCCGCACTGTCGGAGGGTCAGTACTGAGGGAGCGCCGCACTGTCGGAGGGTCAGTACTGAGGGAGCGCCGCACTGTCGGAGGGTCAGTACTGAGGGAGCGCCGCACTGTCGGAGGGTCAGTACTGAGGGAGCGCCGCACTGTCGGAGGGTCAGTACTGAGGGAGCGCCGCACTGTCGGAGGGGCAGTAATGAGGGAGCGCCGCACTGTCGGAGGGTCAGTACTGAGGGAGCGCCGCACTGTCGGAGGGGCAGTAATGAGGGAGTGCCGCACTGTCGGAGGTGCTGTCTTTTGTACGGGACGTTAAACCCGAGGCCCCAACTGCCCTCTCGGGTGGATGTAAAAGATCCCACGGCCTCTACTGGAATGGCAGCAGGGTGTGGGGGGTGGGGGGTGTGTTCTCCTCAGTGTCCGGGGGTGGGGGGGGCAACATTAATCCCTCAAACAACATCACCGAAAACGGACGATCTGGGGTCATGATCACGTCGCTACTTGTGGGATCTTTCTGTGCGCAAATTGGCCGCCGTGTTTGCTACATTACAACAGTGACTGCACTTCACAAACAAAAAAAAAAAAACAGGTCCTTCATCGGCTGAGGGGCGCTCCGGGACGTGCTGAGGTGGGGGGATTCAACTGAGGGAGGTGGATCAGGAGCGAGTGGAGAGAGAGAGAGGGAGAGAGAGAGAGAGGCGGAGAGGTTTCGGGAGGGAATTCCAGAGGCTTAGGGGCCCCAGGCAGCTGAAGGCACGGGCTGCCAGTGGTGGAACGATGGGAATCGGTCTGTGACTCCAGACCCACAGCCACGCGGTCGACTCTTCACTGCCCTCCAAAAGTGGCCAAGGCGCTCAGCTCCACGGAGGGGATGCTGGGCTGGCCCAGCTAACAAAAGGACGCCTGAGCTTTAGCAGGTGGTGTTAACAGCAAACTCGGCGGGGGAGCCAGTGTGTCACTGCACAGGAATAGCACTGTCGACCCCACTTGTAAGATATGTGGAGCATCTCTCCGTTCCCCCCGCTGTGTGTCCTTTATTCAGAATTCCCTTTGTACCTGCGGCTGCACTGAGGCGATACGGGATGCAGGAAACGACAGCACTGCTGTCCGAAGAGGAGAACTGTACGGAGGCAGGAAGAGGCCCTTCAGCCCATCGCGTCAGTGCCAGCCCTTTGAAAGATCTCTCCAGTTAATCCCACTCCTCCCCCCCCACTACAGCCCTGCAAATTTCTCCCCTTCCCTCAGCACTGGCTCTCCCACAGTGCGGCGCTCCCTCACTGGGCCTGAATCTCTGGAATGGAAGCGAGGGCCGCCGCGTCAAGGCTGGCACCTCATCCCGGCTCGGAAATCAGCCGCAGCAAGAGACGGGGTAAAGCCTCCTGGCTCCGGGTGCTGCTCACCTGGCCTGGCCTGCACAAATCTCCCTGTGTCTGCGTGGGTTTTCTCCGGGTGCTCCGGTTTCCTCCCACATGCCAAAGACTTGCAGGTTGATAGGTAAATTGGCCATTATAAATTGCCACTAGTATAGGTAGGTGGTAGGGAAATATAGGGACAGGTGGGGATGTGGTAGGAATATGGAATTAGTGTAGGATTAGTATAAATGGGTGGTTGATGGTCGGCACAGACTCGGTGGGCCGAAGGGCCTGTTTCGGTGCTGTATCTCTAAACTAAACTAAACCCGCCTTCGAAACAGGACGAAGGTTACTGGTGGGGTCGTAAATATCATTGCCCGCCTACTGTCAAAGGGTTTCTTTATAGCTGTTAACGTTCATTTATCAGCGCCTGAAGCCCAGGTCACCACATGGGCCTCCTGTCCAGGTGCTCGCGAAGATCTGAGTGTCGTCTCTCTCTCTCTCTCTCTCGCCCTACACATCTCACGGAAGCACCTTCAGCAAGCCTCAGGCACCGAGTCAAACAAGTTTAGCCCTCTCGAGAGCCCAGGAGTTCCCCCAGCACCACCGACTCGCCACTCCCCACCCTGGCGCGGACTCTCAAGCAATCCAGACATTTCCCCGGGGCTTCATTTAATTAAAATTCCTGCACTGCCTGGAATGCAGGACAGGAGGAGGAGGAGGAGGAGGAGGAGGTTCAATCATCGTTTTTCAAAACGGAGGCAAATAGCTTGACAAAGAAAACAAAAAATCAGCAATGGGGAAGACGAGCCGGGGTGGGGGAGCCCCCCCCCCCCCACCCAAGTTGGGTCTCACAAACGCCAGGAGAGGAGCTGTTCACAGACTCTGCATCTCCCATTTACAACCCATCAAAACTCCCACGGAGGAGGTGGGGGGGGGGGGGGAAGCCTTTCCCGGGGGACCGCTCCCCAATAAGAAGGTACAACTCTCGGGGCCCTAGTCTTTGCCCCGAGTGACAACCTGTATTTATATAGCGCCCGTTAACGTAGCAACATCCCCAAGACGCTTCACAGGAGAGCAAACCGGACAGAATTTGACCCCGAGCCACATCAGGAGATATCAGGGGACGGGCGACCAAAAGCTCGGTCAAAGAGGTCGGTTTTAAGCAGCGTCTTAAAGGAGGAGAGAGAGAAGCGGAGAGGTTTAGGGAGGGAATTCCAGGGTTTAGGTTAATAAGACACTCCAGAGCTCGTAGCTGCAGGCAACCCGTCCGAACTCATTCCCTCCCTCCCTCCCCTCATCTACTTCCGCACAGAGTGGGGGGACCAGCGGGAAAATGTCAGCCAGGAACCCCGGCCTGCGGATCACCAGTGGCCCACTGGCGCGTGCCTCGCTGAGGGTCTCCCTGCTCCGCCGAGCAAGCGACACAAGCGGGAGTCAGTGACGCAGAGAGAGAAAGGCAGAAAAACCGCTCACTTATCCTGGGAACGCTGGCCAGACTCTTGCGCAAGCAGGGAAGGGATTAAACAGGAAAGCTTGCCCAAGGATTTGTGCTGGTAAACAGATATCCGAGGGAGGGTATGGTGTCGAGAGGGGCACTGTTTAGAGAGAGGGAGAGAGCAAGGCAGTGGTTTGAACTTCCTGGAGGGGAGGGGGCCCTGGCAATAGCTGAACAGATGTGACCGCTCCAAGGAATTCTACCTCCCCTGCTGCATGAAAGGACAATTGTCAAACTGGCAATCTATCATCCCTCTGCAGTGCAAGGAGGGAGAAAGGGCAAGAAGGACATAGTCAGCAATACTTGAAGACAAGATCACCCCCTCCATTATGCCGACTGTCAAAGCGGAGGCGGAGAGGGTGTCGGTGCCACCTACACAGTACACAGGGTTCCGAGGACACTCGATCGCACAATAGGATGAGGAGTCAGCAAGTTATTGAAAAGCAGGAACTGTCTCCCACAGACCCTGGCTGCAGAGAAAAGCAGCACAGATTGACAATGACATCCAGCAGGGGTGTCAGAACCAGGCGTGATTTATCATTCTACGCCCACCCCCTTCTCTCCTGCCCCAGCAACGTTGTACCGCAATCCCTCCCATCGCCCAGCTTTTCGTTTCTGATGTAGCATTTCTGATCATTTCCCTGCTCGTCCAAAGGGACCTGCACTTCACAATCTCAAGACTGTCAGAAGGGCAGCACGGAGGGAGCAGCCCTGCAAATCTCTCCCTTAGTATTTCTCCAACTCCCCTTTTGAAAGTTACGATTGAGTCTGCTCCCACCGCCCTTTCAGGCAGCGCGTTCCAGATCACAACAACTCACCGCGTCGAAAAACATTCCCATCTCCCCCTCTGGTTCTTTTCCCGATTATCTTAAATCTGTGTCCCTCTGGTTACCGACCCTGCTGCCACTGGGAACAGTTTCTCTGCATTTACTCCGTCAAAGTGCCTCGCAATTTTGAGCACCTCTATTAAATCTCCGCTGTGGGCCCTACGCAGAACAATTGCTGCTTCTCTCGTCTCCCCACAGTCCGGAGAGCTTTAATAAAGACTTCTTGGAAAGATTGCAATAAAGTTGAAGTTGCTTTTCTCAATGATCTACGAACTCCAGATCCCGTAAAATCGAACACGGCTTTAAATGGGAGCCACATGTCGAGGAAAGTAGCAAGTTCCCTCTCTCATGGTTCAACCCCTTCTCCTGAGAAGGCCTCAGAATGCAGGCAGCCGTTCCCCAGTGCACAGCTGAGGGGAGCGCCGCGCCATCGGGGAGGGCTAGCGCGGAGGGGAGGGCCAGCGCAGGTCGGAGAAGTCGCATCTCATAGTGAGAATTCAAATTAAGGACCCATTGGCCCTCGCAGGTGGATGTAAATGACCCCATGGCTCCTGTTGGATAAAGACCGGTGGTGGTGGTGGGGGATTGAGGGGATGAGGGAGTTCTCCCCGGTGCCCTTGGGCATATTTTCTCTCTCAACCATCAAAACAAAAAAAAAAAGAGATGATTTGCTCATCACATTGCTGTTTGTGGCCTCTTGCTGTGCGCCAATCGCCTGCCACGTTTCCTACGTTACAACAGAGAGCAGACTCCAAAGCAAGTCCTTCATCGTTTGCGGCGCGCTAAAGGGATGGGCTGAGATGAGGACAGAGGCGGCAGACACACAAGTCCTTTCCCGTTGAAGTCCCACCGCCAGAGCCCCCGCGCGTTTACCTTTTCTGCTCCTTGCGATGCTGGCGCCGACTGGCGCGTGATTCACGGGCACCGAGAATCCTCCGGCAGCTCACGCCGTCAGTCAGAGTCAGCACACGGGATCAGCGTTCGGACTGGGGGGTGGGTCTGGGGCTCAGACAGCAGAGCAACGCTGATTTCCTGCTGTGCGCCGCAGTCACTGCCGCGGGGTGGGGGGGGGGCAGCCATTCGGCCCATCGTACTTGTGCTGGTTCCTTGAAGGAGCTATCTAATTGATCCCTGCTCTTTCCCCCATCGCCCTGCACATTTTCCCCCTTCTTGTATTTCTCCAACTCTCCTTTTGAAAGTTACTATTGAATCTGCTCCCACCGCCCTTTCAGGCAGCGCGTTCCAGATCACAACAACTCACTGCGTCGAAAAACATTCCCATCTCCCCCTCTGGTTCGTTTCCCAATTACCTTAAATCTGTGTCCCTCTGGTTATCGGCCCTCCTGCCACTGGGAACAGTTTCTCCTCATATTTACTCGAACCAAATCCTTCCTGATTTTGAACGCCTCGACTAAATCTCCTCTTCACCATCTCTGCCCTAAAGGACAATAATCCCAGCCTCTCCCTGGTACCGTTCCGGTAAAGCTCCCCTTTAACCGTCGCTGCTCCGGGGCGTTCTCGGTCTGTAACAATTTCTGGACTTCAAACGCCGGTGTCCAAAGTGGTTTCAATGCTTCATGGCCCACCCAATGGTGCCATCTGCTGTCGTGGCAGGGTTATGCACACCCTCAGCAGCTCGAAGTCTGTGTCGGAGAACAAACTAGTCAGCATTCAGACAAAGTTCTACCTGAAAACAACATTTTGGGACATGCTTGTAGAGTAACGAGGCATGGTATGTGGTCATTCAAGCCCTCTAACCTGTTCTGTCCTTCAATGAGATTATTGCTGATCTGTATGTTAACTCCATCTCCCCGCATTGGTCTCGTAACCAAAATCGATCAATCTCAGGTTCGAAAATTCCAATTGACCCCCCCCCCACCAACGACAGCTTTCTGGGGGGAGAGTGTTCCAGATTTCCACTCCCCCTTTGTGTGAAGATCATCACCCCTGAACAGCCTGGCTTGAATTTTAAGGTTCTGCCCCCTTGTTCAGACATCCGCGCCTCTCCCTACCCCACAGCCAGAAGAGACAGTCTCTCTCTGACTCCCCTATCAAATCCTCGTTTGTGGGACGCGGGCGTCGCTGGCTGGACCAGCATTTATTGCCCATCCCCAATTGCCCCTTGAGAAGGTGGTGGTGAGCTGCCTTCTGCAGTCCGTGCACAGGTGACCTGCTCCCAAAGCTGTCACCACCACTGGGGCTATTTGTCGTGCCCCATGTCTGGTTCTGCTGCAGATGAACTGATCGAAATTGAACAGTCGACTACGCCCGTCGCTGAAATCACACGACTGTCGGCAGCACGGCAAATGGTGAACTGGACGGGCCCTGCTCTCTCTCTCTCTGGGGACGGCAGCGCTTGAGGGGGGGGGAGTGCCACCCTGTCAGGATGGCCTTCTTTGCCACGAGGAAGTCAAACCGAGGAGCCCCTCTGCCCTCTCGGGCGATTATTAAAAGAGAAGCTAAGTTCTTTGCCCCTGGGTCTACTGGCCCAATATTTAAACACTCCTGCCACCTTACACAGTGGCTCCAGCACGGAGCTGTGCTACGACACCCGCCACAGCCAAATAGCCCAATATCATTTGAGCAGGAGGAACAAATCAGGTGTTAACAAGTAAGTGTGGGGGAGGGCGAGCGAGTGTTGGGGAGGAGGGGGAAAAGAGCAGGGAGGGAAGGAGGGAGGGGTGGTAAGAGGGTAGGGGAGGGAAACGCACACACCCAAGATAAAAGATATCGGAACCAAGTCAGTTCAAAGGGCCAAATGAGCAATCGGAGACAAAACTGAATTTATTGGCGAAAAATATGAACCTCACTTACAGTGCTTCTGACTCAACAGATATACTCCAACTTCCAGAAAAAGAACTGGACTCCAAAGCAGAAGAACTACACAATATTATTTAATTACAACATAAAACCTATTCTTCCTTAAATTCTCAACAGAAAGAGAGATATCGGGGGAGGAAAGAGGTGGGGGTGGGGGAAGGAGAGACAGCAAAATCCCCCCCCCCCCAATAAAAGCAGGATTCCGTCATTCAAAGTATAATCTAAAAAGAACACACGCTGGGGAAAAGTTTACACTTCCTAGTGTGTGGCGAGCACGAGGTGGGGAGGGGGGGGGGGGGGGTGGTGTGGGGAAGGAGGGAAAATACGGGGAGCAGGTAGTTGGCATGAGATCGCAGAGGTGTCACTCGTCACCTACATGACGGACTGGCCTCGCACTGCAACTCAGCCCTCCCTGCTGTGACGCTCACCTATAAAAGTTGCCCTTTATTGCTACACGGAAATGCCGTTTAAAAGTTTATACACACACACACACACACACACACACACACATGGCCGAGCTTTGTTAGTTGCTGCCAGGAAATGTCGGACTGTAACTGTAGACGGCTGCGATACACCAGGTGATGGTATTTTTAAAACCTTTTGTTTAAAAAAAGGGAGTTTCAAATCGTTTAAGAGGACGGAGCGAATACAAAAAATAAATTCTATTCCACGCACCACTCGGGTGGTAAGAGTGCGGCACCTGGGATGCCCCAGAGTCTATCTCCAGCCCGCGCTGTTGGCAGCTGGGGCAGAAGGGGTCACCATCATTGCCCTCAGTGCCCGAGTCAGGGGAGGGGAGGAGAGGAAAAATCACTCAGGGCCACCCAGTGACACCTGAACCCTCTCCACCACTGGAATGCACGTGTACGTCTGTGCGGGAGGGCAGGGCCCGTCTCAGCAGCAGCGTCCCACACCCCTTATAAACCATCTCATCTCCAGCGCACACAACGTCCTCTCTTGCGGAACAGCTCAGGCGTGGCAGGTTAGCCGCGGGGTGGCAAGAGCAGAAATTTGTCGTTAAAATATTACGCAGAGCAGGCCCTACTTCCCCGTGCACGGGTAGCTTCCCAGAATGGCGATGGGGAGCAGTAAGCCCGTCCTGACAGTCTCCTTCTCGAACCAGGGCAGTTTTCAACATCCCTTTCGCCCGTCCCTGACTGGCATGAAGAGCAGCAGGCGCAACCCCGCCGAGCAAAGAGATCCTCACGATTCCTGGTTTCGGCATCAATTGGCAAAGCATTCAATCGCTAAGCTCTGAGGGAACGTGAGACCATCGTAACCCACTAACAACACTGTCCCTTTTATAGAGGGAGTGAAACAGAGACTCTCCAAGCCACAGGCGTACAGGGGAAATGCAACTTTTTAAACTTCAGTCCCAAGACTGCAGTATATACCCAGACACCACCTGCTTCATTAAAGGTGTGGGTCAGGGGTGCAGACTCCTCCCATTTCAGATCCCAAGAGTCAGCATCAAACACTCCCAGGATAGATACAGCACGGGGGTTAGATACAGAGTAAAGCTCCCTCTACACTGTCCCCATCAAACACTCCCAGGACAGGTACAGCATGGGGTTAGATACAGAGTAAAGCTCCCTCTACACTGTCCTCATCAAACATTCCCAAGACAGGTACAGCACGGGGGTTAGATACAGAGTAAAGCTCCCTCTACACTGTCCCCCATCAAACACTCCCAGCACAGATACAGCACGGGGGTTAGATACAGAGTAAAGCTCCCTCTACACTGTCCACATCAAACACTCCCAAGACAGGTACAGCACGGGGGGTTAGATACAGAGTAAAGCTGCGGACAATAAGATGCTTGCGTCCCAAACTCCAGGGAGCGTCCTGCATTGTTCCATTTCCCACTGCAGCCACCTCGCTGCCTCTGAGCGAGATGGAGGTTAGTGTCCCATAAAGGGGAAGCTTTGCACTGCGGGCCTACACATTTGGAACTGGGCTGATTAGCCTCAAACCCGTTGCTTAGGCCCGAGGATACTGACCGTTGGCACAACCCCAAAGGGGTCGAGGGCTGGCACGATGTGCGAGAGACAAGTGGGAGTTCTGTAGAAGATCAGATGGCCAGTCCACACACTCCGGCACCCCTAGTTTAAAAAAAAACAGACAGCCCCTGCCCTCCTTCTGCAGCAACACTGCTCCCAAAAAGCAGCCTACAGTCTCGAGTACTCGCTGTGAGATGTCTCAAGTTGGGGAAACAGCACTACTGTTTGTATCTACTGGTATATACATGCAACGTTGTAGAAAAGAAGCCGCATTCAGCGCGCGTATACACACACGTACTCACTCACTCAGGATGAGAGCAGAAAGAACAAATCCTGTGGGACAAGAACAGGCTATAAAAATGGAAGTGGACACGATTCAGGAACACCCACGGGAATTAAAGTTTCTTTTTTTAAAAAAACAAAACAAAACAGCAAACACAGAGCTGATCAAAGCTGGAGAGAAGTAGAATTTGAAAGGGAGGCGCCGGATGCAGGGAAAACGGTACCCTTCTGGGGGCGGGCATGCAGGGCGAGGGGAACGAACGCTCCCAGTTTCGCGAGGATGCGCCAGGCACATTACTGCGCGACCCCGGGCGAAATGAACACAGCAGATGCTTGCCGCTGCCCCCTCCCGTTCCACACACCAAGGCGCCGTGCCCGTGGGGTTTTGCTAACTCGCCCTCTGGGCGAGCGGGCGGAAGCAGAAGGGGCTTGCAAGTCGCAGCACGTGAAACCGCGACCAGCCGTGGCACGCCATCTCTTTAACCTCAACGCGGAGGAGAGTCGGCAACCATGCCACAGTCGGGGTTCTCTTTAATCGATGAGGGACGGGGGAATGGAGAGAATCCTCTGCAAACACTGACATCAGCATTGAGGAACCTCGGGGATCAGGTTAGATGGGGTGAAGCTCCCTCTACACCACACGAGCAGCTACAGAGGTTAGTCTACTCTATATTCTCCTGCGTATTAAAATATGTACACGTGAAGCTAACAAGTGCGGACTGCACTAAAACCCATGTCCCTGCTAACAATACCATCTGTCCATATAAATGTGTACTTGGTAAACTAGCACGCTACCTTAACATGAAATTGTGGGAATTCTTTTTTCTCAAACAAAAAATAAATTGGTTCTATTGCGCCTTGGCTCAGACTCTCCCTGGAATACAGCTCCACAAGCACCGGCTGCCCTCGGGTACCTCGAGCGGATACAGCCCCTCGGAATCACGGCGCGTGAATGCCGGCGGGCTGTTCAGCCGCACGGGGCATCGGGACCCCGGAGTCCAGCGCCCCGATTCCCGACGGGGGTCGCCGCCAGAGCGATCGGGAGCGGGAACCTTGACGGATTCCTCCCGAAGAGGGCGGTTTAAGAAACGTTTAAAATCAGAGGGAGGTGAATGCTTGTTCCCACACGTTCAGGCTAAGCTCTAGATTCCCAGTGGTTCCTTCTTTCTCTCTCTCACACACACACACACACACACACACACACACGCTCACTCTCACGCAAACACACACCAGCGAATGCACCCGTTTTTCAACTGTTTTTTGTTTGGAAGGGGTGAAGGGGTTGGGGAAAGAGGGAATGTTTATCCATCACCACCTTCCTTGGCTTCATCCTCCTCCTCCTCCCCTTCCACCTCGACCCCTTCCTCTTCCACCTCCTCCCCTTCATCAATCTCCTCCACGTCATCGTCGTCATCCTCTGACCCTTCGGGGGAAAAAGAAGTTCACAGCCGTGTTAATGCCAGAGTTTTGGTCACGCACCTCCCCCCCCCCCCCCACCCTAGCGATTCTCCCTCCCCTCCTAGGTGGTCATCTGTGGGAATCTTGACCGGGCGAAGTGGGGGGTGGGCTGCGCAGGCAGGAAATTCCACAGCTCGGGCCGCCAGACTGAATCTGACTCCGCCCTCACCAGACGCGTGCTCGCACGCTGGTTCACCTCTCTGCCCAGCGGGTAGACCTGGGCAGCCGTAGCCATGGTAGAGTTCATCCCCACCCCCCCCCCCCTCACCCACCCCCGACCCCCTCTCAGCAACAGGCCCAGGGGAGAGCTGAGTCGGATAGGCAGCGCACGTGGATCTCTGCTGCTGGTCTATCGCCTTCAGTCTTACACAGCTAGCTGGCCGTTACGGCCGCAGGGTGTCCGGCACAGTCTGAATCAGTTTTCGAGGGAGGGAGGGGCAGAAGTCCAACTCTGCTTCCCACCCATTTGCGGGCGAGCGCGTATTTTTTGTTCCTGTCGCACCGGGCTGCGGGATTGACCCGACTCACCATCTTCCTCGTCCTCTTCTTCATCGTTGTCCATGATTTCCTGCACATCATCGTCATCCTCTTCCTCGTCCTCATCCACAATCACCACCGAGTCGTCTCCGTTCTCATCGCTGCGTCAGGAGGAGATTGCAAAGAGGGTTAGCACCCGCCGCTCTCCGACTGAGTTTCTTTTTAAAAAAAATCGGAAGTACTTTGAAATCAATTGACTGGACCGAGAGAAACCCTTCCAGCTGGGCGGAGTCGGGGGGGAGACAACCTTAAAATCAGCGTAGTGGTCAGCGAACACTTCCTTCATCCAAAGCTTGGAAAACTCTCCCGCAAATCCATCGTGTTAAACCCGTGACCAACAGATTTTTTTTTTTCCAGCTGAAGGTATTAAAGGGATATGGAAGAAAAGCACGCAGATGGAGTGAGGATACAGGTCAGCTGTGGTCACGCAGAACGGCGGGGCAGAACAGGCGCGAGGGGCCGAATGGCCTCCTCCTGCACCCGGGACATTTCTCCAGCCCAGGGCTGGCTGCAGGATGAGGCTGCCCCCGTTTGTGAGCCCGACTCCCCCCACTGTAGGTCAGCTGGTGTTAACTGCAGGGTGGGCGGCCGGTCAGGTTACCCCCCTCTGGGCTGTGCAGATGCCCGTGAACTGCCGCTTTTTACTTAACCAGGAGCAGGGATAAAGTCCCAGCAGCACGGAAAATGGCCCCACTTCCCCCCGTCTGTGCAGAGGAAGTACAGTTTGTGAAACTCCACAGAGTGACGCAAGCCACACCATGACAACTGGTTACTTTCAGCCACCTCCGACTGTCAAACGGGTCATTTCACAAGGGATTGTGGCAGGGAACTGGAGCGGGGTGGGGGAGGGGAGCGAATAAGGCGCCCAGGGCTCCTGTGACAAATGGGAACTGCATCGGAGCTCTCCCGTTAACCCCCACCCCCAACCAAACCCCACCATCCAATAGCCAATGCCATCTGGGCTCAAAGGAAGGAGGGACGGACGATGTACAGGATCCCTGTCGAAACAGCATCCCAATGCAACCTGGGGAGGGGAGATGTCTTTAAAGACACGCAAAGGGCAAAAATTTAAAAAAAAACTACCAGCACATCTGCAATGCAAACACCTTTCTTTCCAAGTACAGTGACTTTTAAAGGCAGTCCTATTCCACTCTCCCTCACGTGTACTGGGAGATATTTCCAATCGCAGATGGAGAGCACGCCGTCGGTCTCCACTCACCTGTCATCCAGGCCGTTTTCCCCACTCTCGCTCTCAGCGATCAGGAAGTACTGCAGTGGATTTGGCCACATATCGTCCTTCAGCACCTGAGAGGCAAGGCGACAAAGCAGGGCGCTTGACCTCGACACACAACTCACACAAACAGGCAACGACACAGACTCAGTCCGCAGATTCTTACACTCAAGACATGTTAACACCCGTCATTCCCAGCCGAAAGGAAAGGAATGTCCAATTCCGCAACCCCCGCCCCGCCCCCGGGTACGGTTACACACGGGGAGGCAAGCTCTCGATGTGTTTGTGCAGTGAGGGCTGCCACAACCTGGGGCAGAGCTGAAGGTTGGATTCTATCCATCCTCGACGCCACACGGGCACAGCTCCGGCTGTGTTACGATCACCTGGTTCATAAATGTGCAGCGGTAAGAATTTCAGAGGGTTGCAGACCACCCAAGACGTAAAGGTCAAAGGTCTCTCCATGAGTGCTTACATAGACAGAGTGAGAGTCATAAAACAGCAGGTGGGCTTGTTCAGTTGGAAGTTTTTATTATTTTTTTTATTTACAGATACAGCACTGAAACAGGCCCTTCGGCCCACCGAGTCTGTGCCAACCAAGAACCACCCATTTATACTAACCCTACAGTAATCCCATATCCTCTACCACCTATCTACACTAGGGGCAATTTACAATGGCCAATTTACCCATCACCTGCAAGTCTTTGGCGGTAGGAGGAAACCGGAGCACCCGGTGAAAACCCACGCGGTCACAGGGAGAACTTGCAAACTCCGCACAGGCAGTACCCAGAATTGAACCCGGGTCCCTGGAGCTGTGAGGCTGCCTGGTTAACCACTGCGCCGTCCAGTTTCAATCAGAAAGTGTCGAGGAGGTTGCTCGGTCATTCTAATCAATATCAATCGTTTATGTGGGTATCAGGAATCAAAGAGATATTTTGGGAGTTGGAGGCAGTTAGCTTAAATGGCTTTCTGGAACATCCCATATGCACCACATTGCTATGGAGATAGATGATGCAGGGAGTTGCCTGCTGGTTGGTGTTTTTTTTTCTGTGCGCTGGTTGACAGAAGGCAGCTGGCTTTGGAAACAGCTGGGCTCGAGAGTAAAAAGGGCATCAGGAACCAGGGGTGTTTGTTTTGAGTAAGTTCCGTGCTCAAGCTGGGATGTCCAGTTTTAGAAGAGAACTGGAGGATTTGCTTAGCCAGACGCTGGAGGGAGATCTCAAACCTCGGAAGACAGCTGAGAGATCAAGGAAAATCGAAGTGAATTCCGCTGGTCCCAGGAGAAGTGAATAAGCCGCCAAGATGCTGTATAGTATAGTGGAACTCTTGGGGTGGAAGTAAAAGTCAAACAAGGGTGCCCTGTTGAAACTTAGAGTTGAAAGTATACATCTTCAAGTTAAGATTTTAAGTTTAAAGTATAGGTGATTTGACGTTGTGTTAAGTGTAAGCGTTGTTTAACACTAGTAAAGTTTTCTGTTTAAAACGTAAAATCCTGTGGCATAATTTTTTCAGTGATAACTGGGAATTTGACTTTCCCTTTTTAAACGTTAACTGTCCCGTGATAGACATAATAGTAATTCGGAGCCAGACCGCGTTCCATCCCTTCCCACTCCTGACCCATCAGCAGAGTATGACTCGCCGCCATTCACGCAGACCATCCGGCCTGCAGTTGCAACTGCACACTGCATTCACACACACGACCAGAGATCCACGCCATTTCAAAGGGCAGGGGGGGGGGGGGATCGGTGACAACATACCTCGGCGATCTCGTCGGTGGTGGGGTTCCGGTGCTCTGTGAACCAAGCGAAGAAGCTGCGATGCCCTCGCTTCCTGCCCTTGTCATCCACTCCCTTGCTCAGTGCCGTCAAATCCATCCCCTTCTTCCATTTGATGGGAGTGGACTGGGACACAGGCTTCCCTGCAACACAACAAGGAGACGTCACACACAGGCTGCAGCAGGCAACGGTGAGCTGCTTTCTTTCTAGCTGCTGCAGATTTTGAGCTTGAGGTAAAGGATCAGTAAAGCTCCCTCTACACTGTCCCCCATCAAACACTCCTAGGACAGGTACAGCACGGGGGTTAGATACAGAGTAAAGCTCCCTCTACACTGTCCCCCATCAAACACTCCCAGGACAGGTACAGCACGGGGGTTAGATACAGAGTAAAGCTCCCTCTACACTGTCCCCCATCAAACACTCCCAGGACAGGTACAGCATGGGGGTTAGATACAGAGTAAAGCTCCCTCTACACTGTCCCCATCAAACACTCCCAGGACAGGTACAGCATGAGGGTAAATACAGAGTAAAGCTCCCTCTACACTGTCCCCATCAAACACTCCCAGGACATGTACAGCATGAGGGTAAATACAGAGTAAAGCTCCTCTACGCTGTCCAATGTAGTTCACTCTTAAAATACAAAAACAACAAGGAAAAGGTGCAACTCATCTGTCTCAGAAGAGAACCCCTACCAAGGCAGCATGATATTTTACCCATTACCCACATCAGTCACTGCAGGCTCACTGATCGAGTGCGACCGTCTTGTGCTGTAATCTCCTGTGTTGCGGATGGGCAGTGGCGACTCCACGGGGGGATGCCTTCATCCAGCAACAGCATTAGACGGGTGCAGCCTTCATCCAAACACCCTGCTGCGTCCTTAAGGCTTTGCACAACTCCACACGGTCAAAGTTGAGAAGCACACATTTACAGTGATGTTTCACGTCCAGGTTCAGAATTCTGAACTCGGGTTTAATTGATGACTTGCTCAGAATACTAAACCCCATCAACCTTTCGATATTTAAAGTTTTGTTCTTGCGCATTCCCCTCGCTCCGCCATTGGCTGCCGAGCCCCAAGCTCTGCAATTCTCTCCCTAAACCTCTCTGCCACAAAGCTTTCCTCTTTGGCCAAGCTTTGGGGCAACCCCTCCCAATATCTCCTTATATGCCTGGGTGTTAAACTGGTTGTCGTGCGCTCCTGTAAAGCGTCCTGGGTCTCTTTTACCCCGTCAGCGTCGCTCCATAATTGCAGGTTTTGTCGTACATTTTGCAGGTCACTTCTAAACGATCAAAGGAGCTGCAGAACACCAGAGAGTCAAGTTTAAAATCGACTGAAAACTGGTCCTACTGCTTCACTTCACTAAACACTGGGGAGGGGAATAACAGAAATAAAGCAGGGTGGGCAGACTGCACTCCCAAACCAGCCAAAAACAACTCCGACTCTCCTCTCACCTCCAGTTCCCAGGTGAAATTCTTTGATGATCAGGCTGTTCTCAAAGTAAGGGTTCTCGTTGAAGCTAAACTTGATTCTGTAACCGGATTTGATATCTTCAAATTCTTCAACCTGCGGGTTTAAAAGACAGCCGGAAGGTAACAGCTGGAAGTCGGATGCCCTTCACCGGGGTAGGGGATGCCCGGCAGATTAACTACAGCCTAAAGCAGCTGCGGAACCAGTGCCATGAGAATTACCGCGTGGATGCTGAAAGGGGGGGGGGGGGGGGGTTCGGAGGGACAAGAGGCAGCTCCCCAACGGGAACAGCTCTTCAGTAAGTTGCGCCTAACTCGCGGTTAGACGGGCAGGGAAAGCTCCACGGTGAGCAGAGCTACCAGTGGGTCACTGGTCTGTGTGCCCAGTTATTTGATAACCAGCGCAGGAACACCGCTGGCTGCTCCAGAGTTACTCATTTAGAACAGAGGAGGGGGGTATTGGGAAGAAACCCACGGACAGAGAGAGACAGAAAAAGAATCGAAACCCAAAAGGCGATTGTCTAAGTATTTGTGTATTGTGGCAGGGGAGAGACCAATCACATAATTCATCGAGATTCTTACCTCCAGCCTCATCATATAATTAAAGGCCTCTTCATCATTCTCATCAATGAGAGCTGAGAGCTGTGGGTGGTTGAGGAACTGGAAGCTTGAGTCAAGGAAGTGATTTCACACTTCAAGTTAGTTCATTCAATCATCAGCTGCCCCATCCCGAGCTCACTGCCCACAGCTGGGTTAGCAAGGTGCACCCCGCAACGCCCCCCCCCCCCCCCCCAGCACCCATGGGTGACGGACGGGGTAAGGATAACTACCGTCTGTCCACTCTCAATCGTCACCAGTCGGCGCTGCTGGGAATGTGCAGGAGCGTCAGCGAGCCTGGGCAACCGTGCAGCAGCCTGCAAAAAAAAAAAAGGGGGGCAAGCCACACCCAGCAGGGAACAGCAGAGCGCGCAGGGGACTCCGCCGGCTGGAGGAGCATCGCCCCTCAGCACAGCAACCTCAGCCGTCCACGACGTCTGCTAACAGGCCCCTCGCATAGGCGGGACCATTCGCAATGGCCGCCAGCGGCAACAGAGGACGGCGACGAGAGCAAGTGACGGCGGGGAAGGAGAGGGGCAGGCGCGATCAACAGCAGCGTCGCTGTCTTAAAAATGAAGGAAGACCCTGAATGCAAGATGGGTAAAATGAGGCAACGCGAGTGGTAGTCACGGCTGTGAAGGCAGACTGGCAGAGTGAGGGAGAAGCAGTAATCTGGAGGGGCAGAGGAGCAGAGAGTTAATCTGACTGCAGGTTCCAGTGGGTGGGGTGGGACTGGAGGATGAGGATCCTGAACGTTGATCTACTGGGTTGCAAGGAGCCAGCGCGGTCAGTCCAGACAGCACTTCAATAGTATCTGAACACAGTTTACTGTACCAGAAAATCTATGCAGTCTTCTCCACTTTCAAGCACTGATGTGTATTTCCAGTTTTCCCTTTATAACCCATGAAGAAAATACACAGGTAATTCCACTTGCTAAAAAGCAAGTTATCTTTTAGGATGGAAATTAAATACAAAAACAGCACTGCAAGCAGAAGTTCACATGTACTTAAGTGTCAGTGTCATCCTGGAGTCAGAGGTCATAGGTTAGAGGCCCACTCCAGAAGCTCGAGCTGCATGATCCAGGCCGACACTCCCAGGGGCGAGGGGGCACCGCACTGTCGGAGGTACAGTACCGATGCGCCCCGCCCCATCTGCCCTCTCGGGTGGATGTAAAAAAAAAAGTCCCACCACCGAGATCGGAGGGACGTCACGAAAAATAAAACTGACGACCTTGGTCATTATCACATTGCTGTCTGTGGGATCTTGCAGCGTGCAACTTGGCTGCCGCGTTTCCAAAATTACATCAGTGACCACACTTCAAATTTTAAAAAAATAAGCACGTCACTGGCTGAGGCGCGCTTTGGGACGTGCTGAGGTGGGGAGAGCTGGAGAAACAAGACAGCCACTCTGCAGCCAAAGATTGCATAAAACTGGGTTCCTCTCCAAAAGGCTGTTGTGCAATAAGGTCTTTCCCTTCGGCCCACCCAAGTGAAAACAAAACAATCATTTTCTTAGCAAAAACTTTTTATGGCACAAGTGAATCATTTTTCCCCCCCACCCCGCCCCCACCCCCCGTGAAGCTTGTTTGTTTTTTTTTCTGCACCAGCACAGAGATTTTGGCTCCTTGCAGTGCCTGGGTTTGGCATCAAATGGAAACCAGCCTCTTGCCTCAAAACACTGCCGAGGCTTGTCCGCACCGTTGCCTTCTTTTTATTTTGCAAAGACAAACTTGCAAAGCGGGCGTTCTCTGTAAATTACACTCAGATGGGAAGGGATCAAAGAAATTTACAGCGCAGGTGGAGGCCATTCAGCCCATTCCGTCTGCGCAGGCCAACGAGGATCCATCCAGCCTAATCCCGCTTTCCAGCTCTTGGTCTGTGGCCTCGTAGGTTACGGCATGTCAAGTGCACATCCAAGTACTTTTTAAATGTAATGAGGGTCTCTCCCTCGAGCACCCTTTCAGGCAGTGAGTTCCAGACCCCCACCACCCTCTGGGTGAAAAACATTGTTCCCCATCTCATCTTTCTACCAATCCCTTTAAATCTATGTCCCCTCGTCACTGACCTCTCTGCTAAGCTGAATAGACCCTTCACCTCCACTCTATCCAGGCCCCTCACAATTTTGTACATTTCAATCAGATCTCCCCTCAGCCTCCTCTGTTCAAAGGAGAACAACCCCAGCCTATCCAACTGTTCCTCATGGCTGCATTTTTCCAGTTCTGGCAACATCCTCGTAAATCTCCTCTGTATCCTCTCCAGTGCAATTACATCCTTTCTGTAATGAGGTGACCAGAACTACACACAGTGCTCAAGTTGTGGCCTAACCAATGAGTTATACAGATCCATCAAAATCTCCCTGGCTCTTGTACTCTATACCTCAGCTAATAAAGGAAAGGATTCCATATGCCTTCTTAAGCACCTTATCGACCTGTCCTGCTACCCTCAGGGATCTGTGGACATTCACTCCCAAGGTCCCTCACTTCCTCTACACCTCTCAGTATTTTCCCATTAATCGTGCATTCCTTTGCCTTGGTTGACCTCCCCAAATGCATCACCTCACACTTCTCCGGGTTGAATTCCATTTGCCACTTTTCTGCCCATCTGACCAGACGATCGATATCTACCTGCAGCCTACAGCTATCCTCCTCGCTATCTACCACACAGACAATCTTTGTGTCATCTGTAAACTTCCGAATCATGCCCCCGACATTTATGTCCAAATCATTAAAATACACCACAAAAAGCAGGGGACCCAGTACTGAGCCCTGCGGAACACCACTGGAAACCGCCCTCCAGTCGCTAAAACAGCCATCAACAATTACCCTTTGTTTCCTGTTACTGAGCCAATTTTGTTTCCAAATTGCTGCATTTCCCCGGATCCCATGGGATTTTATTTTTTAAACCAGTCTGCCGTGTGGGACCTTGTTAAATGCCTTGCTAAAATCCAGGTAGACCACAACAAATGCACTACCCACATCGATCTTCCTCGTTCCTTATTCAAAATATTCAAGTTGGTCAGACAAGATCTTCACTTAACAAATCCAGGCTGACTATCCTTGATTAACCTGTGCCTTTCTAAGCAAAAGTTTATCCTGTCTCTCAGAATAGATTCCAATAATTTGCCCACTACTGACATTAGACTTTAGACTGACTGACCTGTAATTATTTGGTCTACCCCTCGCTTCCTTTTTAAAGAGGTACAATGTTAGCAGTTCTTCAAAAATTTGCAATGCAATGCTGGGGTTCTGTACATTGTATTAGAAGTTTTACAATGCAATGCAGGGGTTCTGTAAATTATATTAGAAGTTTTACAATGCAATGCAGGGGTTCTGTAAATCGTATTAGAAGTTTTACAATGCAATACAGGGGTTCTGTAAATTATATTAGAAGTTTTACAATGCAATGCAGGGGTTCTGTAAATTATATTAGAAGTTTTACAATGCAATACAGGGGTTCTGTAAATTATATTAGAAGTTTTACAATGCAATGCAGGGGTTCTGTAAATTATATTAGAAGTTTTACAATGCAATGCAGGGGTTCTGTAAATTATATTAGAAGTTTTACAATGCAATACAGGGGTTCTGTAAATTATATTAGAAGTTTTACAATGCAATGCAGGGGTTCTGTAAATTATATTAGAAGTTTTACAATGCAATGCAGGGGTTCTGTAAATTATATTAGAAGTTTTACAATGCAATACAGGGGTTCTGTAAATTATATTAGAAGTTTTACAATGCAATGCAGGGGTTCTGTAAATTATATTAGAAGTTTTACAATGCAATGCAGGGGTTCTGTAAATTATATTAGAAGTTTTACAATGCAATACAGGGGTTCTGTAAATTATATTAGAAGTTTTACAATGCAATGCAGGGGTTCTGTAAATTGTATTAGAAGTTTTACAATGCAATACAGGGGTTCTGTAAATTATATTAGAAGTTTTACAATGCAATACAGGGGTTCTGTAAATTATATTAGAAGTTTTACAATGCAATGCAGGGGTTCTGTAAATTATATTACAAGTTTTACAATGCAATGCAGGGGTTCTGTAAATTGTATTAGAAGTTTTACAATGCAATACAGGGGTTCTGTAAATTATATTAGAAGTTTTACAATGCAATGCAGGGGTTCTGTAAATTATATTACAAGTTTTACAATGCAATGCAGGGGTTCTGTAAATTATATTAGAAGTTTTACAATGCAATGCTGGGGTTCTGTAAATTATATTAGAAGTTTTACAATGCAATGCAGGGGTTCTGTAAATTGTATTAGAAGTTTTACAATGCAATGCTGGGGTTCTGTAAATTATATTAGAAGTTTTACAATGCAATACAGGGGTTCTGTAAATTATATTATAAGTTTTACAATGCAATGCTGGGGTTCTGTAAATTATATTAGAAGTTTTACAATGCAATGCAGGGGTTCTGTAAATTGTATTAGAAGTTTTACAATGCAATGCAGGGGTTCTGTACATTGTATTAGAAGTTTTACAATGCAATACAGGGGTTCTGTAAATTGTATTAGTAGTTTTACAATGCAATGCAGGGGTTCTGTAAATTATATTAGAAGTTTTACAATGCAATGCAGGGGTTCTGTACATTGTATTAGAAGTTTTACAATGCAATACAGGGGTTCTGTAAATTGTATCAGAAGTTTTACAATTCAATGCAGGGGTTCTGTAAATTGTATTAGAAGTTTTACAATGCAATGCAGGGGTTCTGTACATTGTATTAGAAGTTTTACAATGCAATGCAGGGGTTCTGTAAATTGTATTAGAAGTTTTACAATGCAATGCTGGGGTTCTGTACATTGTATTAGAAGTTTTACAATGCAATGCTGGGGTTCTGTAAATTATATTAGAAGTTTTACAATGCAATACAGGGGTTCTGTAAATTATATTAGAAGTTTTACAATGCAATGCAGGGGTTCTGTACATTGTATTAGAAGTTTTACAATGCAATGCAGGGGTTCTGTAAATTGTATTAGAAGTTTTACAATGCAATGCTGGGGTTCTGTAAATTATATTAGAAGTTTTACAATGCAATGCAGGGGTTCTGTAAATTGTATTAGAAGTTTTACAATGCAATGCTGGGGTTCTGTACATTGTATTAGAAGTTTTACAATGCAATGCTGGGGTTCTGTAAATTATATTAGAAGTTTTACAATGCAATACAGGGGTTCTGTAAATTATATTAGAAGTTTTACAATGCAATGCAGGGGTTCTGTACATTGTATTAGAAGTTTTACAAAGCAATGCAGGGGTTCTGTAAATTGTATTAGAAGTTTTACAATGCAATACAGGGGTTCTGTAAATTATATTAGAAGTTTTACAATGCAATACAGGGGTTCTGTAAATTATATTAGAAGTTTTACAATGCAATGCTGGGGTTCTGTAAATTATATTAGAAGTTTTACAATGCAATACAGGGGTTCTGTAAATTATATTAGAAGTTTTACAATGCAATGCAGGGGTTCTGTACATTGTATTAGAAGTTTTACAAAGCAATGCAGGGGTTCTGTAAATTGTATTAGAAGTTTTACAATGCAATGCAGGGGTTCTGTACATTGTATTAGAAGTTTTACAATGCAATGCTGGGGTTCTGTAAATTATATTAGAAGTTTTACAATGCAATACAGGGGTTCTGTAAATTATATTAGAAGTTTTACAATGCAATGCAGGGGTTCTGTACATTGTATTAGAAGTTTTACAAAGCAATGCAGGGGTTCTGTACATTGTATTAGAAGTTTTACAATGCAATGCAGGGGTTCTGTACATTGTATTAGAAGTTTTACAAAGCAATGCAGGGGTTCTGTAAATTATATTAGAAGTTTTACAATGCAATACAGGGGTTCTGTAAATTATATTAGAAGTTTTACAATGCAATGCAGGGGTTCTGTACATTGTATTAGAAGTTTTACAAAGCAATGCAGGGGTTCTGTAAATTGTATTAGAAGTTTTACAAAGCAATGCAGGGGTTCTGTAAATTGTATTAGAAGTTTTACAATGCAATGCTGGGGTTCTGTAAATTATATTAGAAGTTTTACAATGCAATGCAGGGGTTCTGTAAATTATATTAGAAGTTTTACAATGCAATGCAGGGGTTCTGTAAATTGTATTAGAAGTTTTACAATGCAATGCTGGGGTTCTGTACATTGTATTAGAAGTTTTACAATGCAATGCAGGGGTTCTGTAAATTATATTAGAAGTTTTACAAAGCAATGCAGGGGTTCTGTAAATTGTATTAGAAGTTTTACAATGCAATGCTGGGGTTCTGTACATTGTATTAGAAGTTTTACAATGCAATGCAGGGGTTCTGTACATTGTATTAGAAGTTTTACAATGCAATGCTGGGGTTCTGTACATTGTATTAGAAGTTTTACAATGCAATGCAGGGGTTCTGTATATTGTATTAGAAGTTTTACAATGCAATGCAGGGGTTCTGTAAATTGTATTAGAAGTTTTACAATGCAATACAGGGGTTCTGTAAATTATATTAGAAGTTTTACAATGCAATGCAGGGGTTCTGTAAATTGTATTAGAAGTTTTACAATTCAATGCAGGGGTTCTGTAAATTATATTAGAAGTTTTACAATGCAATGCAGGGGTTCTGTAAATTGTATTAGAAGTTTTACAATTCAATGCAGGGGTTCTGTAAATTATATTAGAAGTTTTACAATGCAATGCAGGGGTTCTGTAAATTATATTAGAAGTTTTACAATGCAATGCAGGGGTTCTGTAAATTGTATTAGAAGTTTTACAATGCAATACAGGGGTTCTGTAAATTGTATTAGAAGTTTTACAATGCAATGCAGGGGTTCAGTAAATTGTATTAGAAGTTTTACAATGCAATACAGGAGTTCTGGAAATTGTATTAGAAGTTTTACAATGCAATGCAGGAGTTCTGTAAATTATATTAGAAGTTTTACAATGCAATGCAGGGGTTCTGTAAATTGTATTAGAAGTTTTACAATGCAATGCAGGGGTTCTGTAAATTATATTAGAAGTTTTACAATGCAATGCAGGGGTTCTGTACATTGTATTAGAAGTTTTACAATGCAATGCAGGGGTTCTGTAAATTATATTAGAAGTTTTACAATGCAATGCAGGGGTTCTGTAAATTGTATTAGAAGTTTTACAATTCAATGCAGGGGTTCTGTAAATTATATTAGAAGTTTTACAATGCAATGCAGGGGTTCTGTAAATTATATTAGATGTTTTACAATGCAATGCTGGGGTTCTGTAAATTATATTAGATGTTTTACAATGCAATGCTGGGGTTCTGTACATTGTATTAGAAGTTTTACAATGCAATGCAGGGGTTCTGTAAATTATATTAGAAGTTTTACAATGCAATGCAGGGGTTCTGTAAATTGTATTAGAAGTTTTACAATTCAATGCAGGGGTTCTGTAAATTATATTAGAAGTTTTACAATGCAATGCAGGGGTTCTGTAAATTGTATTAGAAGTTTTACAATGCAATGCAGGGGTTCTGTAAATTATATTAGAAGTTTTACAATGCAATGCAGGGGTTCTGTAAATTATATTAGAAGTTTTACAATTCAATACAGGGGTTCTGTAAATTATATTAGAAGTTTTACAATTCAATGCAGGGGTTCTGTAAATTATATTAGAAGTTTTACAATGCAATACAGGGGTTCTGTAAATTGTATTAGAAGTTTTACAATGCAATACAGGGGTTCTGTAAATTATATTAGAAGTTTTACAATTCAATGCAGGGGTTCTGTAAATTATATTAGAAGTTTTACAATGCAATGCAGGGGTTCTGTAAATTGTATTAGAAGTTTTACAATGCAATACAGGGGTTCTGTAAATTGTATTAGTAGTTTTACAATGCAATGCAGGGGTTCTGTAAATTGTATTAGAAGTTTTACAATGCAATGCAGGGGTTCTGTAAATTATATTAGAAGTTTTACAATTCAATACAGGGGTTCTGTAAATTATATTAGAAGTTTTACAATTCAATGCAGGGGTTCTGTAAATTATATTAGAAGTTTTACAATGCAATACAGGGGTTCTGTAAATTGTATTAGAAGTTTTACAATGCAATACAGGGGTTCTGTAAATTATATTAGAAGTTTTACAATGCAATACAGGGGTTCTGTAAATTATATTAGAAGTTTTACAATGCAATACAGGGGTTCTGTAAATTGTATTAGTAGTTTTACAATGCAATGCAGGGGTTCTGTAAATTGTATTAGAAGTTTTACAATGCAATGCAGGGGTTCTGTAAATTATATTAGAAGTTTTACAATGCAATACAGGGGTTCTGTAAATTGTATTAGTAGTTTTACAATGCAATGCAGGGGTTCTGTAAATTGTATTAGAAGTTTTACAATGCAATGCAGGGGTTCTGTAAATTATATTAGAAGTTTTACAATGCAATACAGGGGTTCTGTAAATTGTATTAGTAGTTTTACAATGCAATGCAGGGGTTCTGTAAATTGTATTAGAAGTTTTACAATGCAATGCAGGGGTTCTGTAAATTATATTAGAAGTTTTACAATGCAATACAGGGGTTCTGTAAATTATATTAGAAGTTTTACAATGCAATACAGGGGTTCTGTAAATTGTATTAGAAGTTTTACAATGCAATACAGGGGTTCTGTAAATTATATTAGAAGTTTTACAATGCAATACAGGGGTTCTGTAAATTATATTAGAAGTTTTACAATGCAATACAGGGGTTCTGTAAATTGTATTAGTAGTTTTACAATGCAATGCAGGGGTTCTGTAAATTATATTAGAAGTTTTACAATGCAATACAGGGGTTCTGTAAATTGTATTAGTAGTTTTACAATGCAATGCAGGGGTTCTGTAAATTATATTAGAAGTTTTACAATGCAATACAGGGGTTCTGTAAATTGTATTAGAAGTTTTACAATGCAATGCAGGGGTTCTGTAAATTATATTAGAAGTTTTACAATGCAATACAGGGGTTCTGTAAATTGTATTAGTAGTTTTACAATGCAATGCAGGGGTTCTGTATATTATATTAGAAGTTTTACAATGCAATACAGGGGTTCTGTAAATTGTATTAGTAGTTTTACAATGCAATGCAGGGGTTCTGTAAATTATATTAGAAGTTTTACAATGCAATACAGGGGTTCTGTAAATTGTATTAGAAGTTTTACAATGCAATACAGGGGTTCTGTAAATTGTATTAGTAGTTTTACAATGCAATGCAGGGGTTCTGTAAATTATATTAGAAGTTTTACAATGCAATACAGGGGTTCTGTAAATTATATTAGAAGTTTTACAATGCAATACAGGGGTTCTGTACATTGTATTAGAAGTTTTACAATGCAATACAGGGGTTCTGTAAATTGTATTAGTAGTTTTACAATGCAATACAGGGGTTCTGTAAATTGTATTAGAAGTTTTACAATGCAATGCAGGGGTTCTGTAAATTGTATTAGAAGTTTTACAATGCAATGCAGGGGTTCTGTAAATTATATTAGAAGTTTTACAATGCAATACAGGGGTTCTGTAAATTGTATTAGTAGTTTTACAATGCAATGCAGGGGTTCTGTAAATTGTATTAGAAGTTTTACAATGCAATGCAGGGGTTCTGTAAATTATATTAGAAGTTTTACAATGCAATACAGGGGTTCTGTAAATTATATTAGAAGTTTTACAATGCAATACAGGGGTTCTGTAAATTGTATTAGTAGTTTTACAATGCAATACAGGGGTTCTGTAAATTATATTAGAAGTTTTACAATGCAATACAGGGGTTCTGTAAATTATATTAGAAGTTTTACAATGCAATACAGGGGTTCTGTAAATTGTATTAGTAGTTTTACAATGCAATACAGGGGTTCTGTAAATTGTATTAGTAGTTTTACAATGCAATACAGGGGTTCTGTAAATTGTATTAGTAGTTTTACAATGCAATACAGGGGTTCTGTAAATTATATTAGAAGTTTTACAATGCAATACAGGGGTTCTGTAAATTATATTAGAAGTTTTACAATGCAATACAGGGGTTCTGTAAATTATATTAGAAGTTTTACAATGCAATACAGGGGTTCTGTAAATTGTATTAGAAGTTTTACAATGCAATGCAGGGGTTCTGTAAATTATATTAGAAGTTTTACAATGCAATACAGGGGTTCTGTAAATTATATTAGAAGTTTTACAATGCAATACAGGGGTTCTGTAAATTGTATTAGAAGTTTTACAATGCAATGCAGGGGTTCTGTAAATTATATTAGAAGTTTTACAATGCAATACAGGGGTTCTGTAAATTATATTAGAAGTTTTACAATGCAATACAGGGGTTCTGTAAATTATATTAGAAGTTTTACAATGCAATACAGGGGTTCTGTAAATTGTATTAGTAGTTTTACAATGCAATACAGGGGTTCTGTAAATTGTATTAGATGTTTTACAATGCAATACAGGGGTTCTGTAAATTGTATTAGTAGTTTTACAATGCAATGCAGGGGTTCTGTAAATTATATTAGAAGTTTTACAATGCAATACAGGGGTTCTGTAAATTGTATTAGAAGTTTTACAATGCAATACAGGGGTTCTGTAAATTGTATTAGTAGTTTTACAATGCAATGCAGGGGTTCTGTAAATTATATTAGAAGTTTTACAATGCAATACAGGGGTTCTGTAAATTGTATTAGAAGTTTTACAATGCAATACAGGGGTTCTGTAAATTGTATTAGTAGTTTTACAATGCAATGCAGGGGTTCTGTAAATTATATTAGAAGTTTTACAATGCAATACAGGGGTTCTGTAAATTGTATTAGTAGTTTTACAATGCAATGCAGGGGTTCTGTAAATTATATTAGAAGTTTTACAATGCAATACAGGGGTTCTGTAAATTGTATTAGAAGTTTTACAATGCAATACAGGGGTTCTGTAAATTGTATTAGTAGTTTTACAATGCAATGCAGGGGTTCTGTAAATTATATTAGAAGTTTTACAATGCAATACAGGGGTTCTGTAAATTGTATTAGTAGTTTTACAATGCAATGCAGGGGTTCTGTAAATTATATTAGAAGTTTTACAATGCAATACAGGGGTTCTGTAAATTGTATTAGTAGTTTTACAATGCAATGCAGGGGTTCTGTAAATTATATTAGAAGTTTTACAATGCAATACAGGGGTTCTGTAAATTATATTAGAAGTTTTACAATGCAATACAGGGGTTCTGTAAATTATATTAGAAGTTTTACAATGCAATACAGGGGTTCTGTAAATTATATTAGAAGTTTTACAATGCAATGCAGGGGTTCTGTAAATTATATTAGAAGTTTTACAATGCAATGCAGGGGTTCAGTAAATTGTATTAGTAGTTTTACAATGCAATGCAGGGGTTCAGTAAATTGTATTAGAAGTTTTACAATGCAATACAGGGGTTCTGTAAATGATATTAGTAGTTTTACAATGCAATACAAGGGTTCTGTAAATTGTATCAGAAGTTTTACAATTCAATGCAGGGGTTCTGTAAATTGTATTAGAAGTTTTACAATGAAATGCTGGGGTTCTGTAAATTATATAAGAAGTTTTACAATGCAATACAGGGGTTCTGTAAATTGTATCAGAAGTTTTACAATTCAATGCAGGGATTCTGTAAATTGTATTAGAAGTTTTACAATGCAATACAGGGGTTCTGTAAATGATATTAGAAGTTTTACAATGCAATGCAGGGGTTCTGTAAATTGTATTAGAAGTTTTACAATGCAATACAGGGGTTCTGTAAATGATATTAGTAGTTTTACAATGCAATGCAGGGGTTCTGTAAATTGTATTAGAAGTTTTACAATGCAATGCAGGGGTTCTGTAAATTATATTAGAAGTTTTACAATTCAATGCAGGGGTTCTGTAAATTGTATTAGTAGTTTTACAATGCAATGCAGGGGTTCTGTAAATTATATAAGAAGTTTTACAATGCAATACAGGGGTTCTGTAAATTATATTAGAAGTTTTACAATGCAATGCAGGGGTTCTGTAAATTGTATTAGAAGTTTTACAATGCAATACAGGGGTTCTGTAAATGATAGTAGTTTTACAATGCAATGCAGGGGTTCTGTAAATTATATAAGAAGTTTTACAAAGCAATACAGGGGTTCTGTAAATTGTATCAGAAGTTTTACAATGCAATGCAGGGGTTCTGTAAATTATATAAGAAGTTTTACAATGCAATGCAGGGGTTCTGTAAATTATATAAGAAGTTTTACAATGCAATACAGGGGTTCTGTAAATTATATTAGAAGTTTTACAATGCAATACAGGGGTTCTGTAAATGATATTAGTAGTTTTACAATGCAATGCAGGGGTTCTGTAAATTATATAAGAAGTTTTACAATGCAATACAGGGGTTCTGTAAATTGTATTAGAAGTTTTACAATGCAATACAGGGGTTCTGTAAATGATATTAGTAGTTTTACAATGCAATGCAGGGGTTCTGTAAATTATATAAGAAGTTTTACAATGCAATACAGGGGTTCTGTAAATTGTATTAGAAGTTTTACAATGCAATACAGGGGTTCTGTAAATGATATTAGTAGTTTTACAATGCAATGCAGGGGTTCTGTAAATTGTATTAGAAGTTTTACAATGCAATACAGGGGTTCTGTAAATGATATTAGTAGTTTTACAATGCAATGCAGGGGTTCTGTAAATTATATAAGAAGTTTTACAATGCAATACAGGGGTTCTGTAAATTGTATCAGAAGTTTTACAATGCAATGCAGGGGTTCTGTAAATTATATAAGAAGTTTTACAATGCAATACAGGGGTTCTGTGAATTGTATTAGAAGTTTTACAATTCAATGCAGGGGTTCTGTAAATTGTATCAGAAGTTTTACAATTCAATGCAGGGGTTCTGTAAATTGTATTAGAAGTTTTACAATGCAATGCTGGGGTTCTGTACATTGTATTAGAAGTTTTACAATGCAATGCAGGGGTTCTGTAAATGATATTAGTAGTTTTACAATGCAATGCAGGGGTTCTGTAAATTATATAAGAAGTTTTACAATGCAATACAGGGGTTCTGTAAATGATATTAGTAGTTTTACAATGCAATGCAGGGGTTCAGTAAATTGTATTAGAAGTTTTACAATGCAATGCAGGGGTTCTGTAAATGATATTAGTAGTTTTACAATGCAATACAGGGGTTCTGTAAATGATATTAGTAGTTTTACAATGCAATGCAGGGGTTCAGTAAATTGTATTAGAAGTTTTACAATGCAATGCAGGGGTTCTGTAAATGATATTAGTAGTTTTACAATGCAATGCAGGGGTTCAGTAAATTGTATTATAAGTTTTACAATGCAATGCAGGGGTTCAGTAAATTGTATTAGAAGTTTTACAATGCAATGCTGGGGTTCTGTACATTGTATTAGAAGTTTTACAATGCAATGCAGGGGTTCTGTAAATTGTATTAGAAGTTTTACAATGCAATACAGGGGTTCTGTAAATGATATTAGTAGTTTTACAATGCAATACAGGGGTTCTGTAAATTATATTAGAAGTTTTACAATGCAATGCAGGGGTTCAGTAAATTGTATTAGAAGTTTTACAATGCAATGCTGGGGTTCTGTACATTGTATTAGAAGTTTTACAATGCAATGCAGGGGTTCTGTAAATTGTATTAGAAGTTTTACAATGCAATACAGGGGTTCTGTAAATTATATTAGAAGTTTTACAATGCAATACAGGGGTTCTGTACATTGTATTAGAAGTTTTACAATGCAATGCAGGGGTTCTGTAAATTGTATTAGAAGTTTTACAATGCAATACAGGGGTTCTGTAAATGATATTAGTAGTTTTACAATGCAATGCAGGGGTTCAGTAAATTGTATTAGAAGTTTTACAATGCAATACAGGGGTTCTGTAAATGATATTAGTAGTTTTACAATGCAATACAGGGGTTCTGTAAATGATATTAGAAGTTTTACAATGCAATACAGGGGTTCAGTAAATTGTATTAGAAGTTTTACAATGCAATGCAGGGGTTCAGTAAATTATATCAGAAGTTTTACAATGCAATACAGGGGTTCTGTAAATGATATTAGTAGTTTTACAATGCAATGCTGGGTTCTGTACATTGTATTATAAGTTTTACAATGCAATGCAGGGGTTCTGTAAATTGTATCAGAAGTTTTACAATACAATACAGGGGTTCAGTAAATTGTATCAGAAGTTTTACAATGCAATGCAGGAGTTCTGTAAATTGTATTAGTAGTTTTACAATGCAATGCTGGGGTTCTGTACATTGTATTAGAAGTTTTACAATGCAATGCAGGAGTTCTGTAAATTGTATTAGTAGTTTTACAATGCAATGCTGGGGTTCTGTACATTGTATTAGAAGTTTTACAATGCAATGCAGGGGTTCAGTAAATTGTATTAGAAGTTTTACAATGCAATACAGGGGTTCTGTAAATGATTAGTAGTTTTACAATGCAATACAGGGGTTCAGTAAATTGTATTAGAAGTTTTACAATGCAATGCTGGGGTTCTGTAAATTATATTAGAAGTTTTACAATGCAATGCAGGGGTTCAGTAAATTGTATTAGAAGTTTTACAATGCAATACAGGGGTTCTGTAAATGATATTAGTAGTTTTACAATGCAATGCTGGGGTTCTGTAAATTGTATTAGAAGTTTTACAATGCAATGCTGGGGTTCTGTAAATTATATTAGAAGTTTTACAATGCAATGCAGGGGTTCAGTAAATTGTATTAGAAGTTTTACAATGCAATACAGGAGTTCTGTAAATGATATTAGTAGTTTTACAATGCAATGCAGGGGTTCTGTAAATTGTATTAGAAGTTTTACAATGCAATGCAGGGGTTCTGTAAATTATATTAGAAGTTTTACAATGCAATGCAGGAGTTCTGTAAATTGTATCAGAAGTTTTACAATGCAATGCAGGGGTTCTGTAAATTATATTAGAAGTTTTACAATGCAATGCAGGGGTTCTGTAAATTATATTAGAAGTTTTACAATGCAATACAGGGGTTCTGTAAATGATATTAGTAGTTTTACAATGCAATGCAGGGGTTCTGTACATTGTATTAGAAGTTTTACAATGCAATGCAGGGGTTCTGTAAATTATATTAGCAGTTTTACAATGCAATGCAGGGGTTCAGTAAATTGTATTAGAAGTTTTACAATGCAATGCAGGGGTTCTGTAAATTATATTAGAAGTTTTACAATGCAATGCAGGGATTCAGTAAATTGTATTAGAAGTTTTACAATGCAATACAGGGGTTCTGTAAATTATATTAGAAGTTTTACAATGCAATGCAGGGGTTCAGTAAATTGTATTAGAAGTTTTACAATGCAATACAGGGGTTCTGTAAATTATATTAGAAGTTTTACAGTGCAATGCAGGGGTTCTGTAAATTATATTAGAAGTTTTACAATGCAATGCAGGGGTTCTGTAAATTATATTAGAAGTTTTACAATGCAATGGTTCTGTAAATTGTATTAGAAGTTTTACAATGCAATACAGGGGTTCTGTACATTGTATTAGAAGTTTTACAATGCAATGCAGGGGTTCTGTAAATTATATTAGAAGTTTTACAATGCAATGCAGGGGTTCAGTAAATTGTATTAGAAGTTTTACAATGCAATACAGGGGTTCTGTAAATTGTATTAGAAGTTTTACAATGCAATGCAGGGGTTCTGTAAATTATATTAGAAGTTTTACAATGCAATACAGGGGTTCTGTAAATTGTATTAGAAGTTTTACAATGCAATGCTGGGGTTCTGTACATTGTATTAGAAGTTTTACAATGCAATGCTGGGGTTCTGTAAATTATATTAGAAGTTTTACAATGCAATACAGGGGTTCTGTAAATTATATTAGAAGTTTTACAATGCAATGCAGGGGTTCTGTACATTGTATTAGAAGTTTTACAATGCAATGCTGGGGTTCTGTAAATTATATTAGAAGTTTTACAATGCAATGCAGGGGTTCTGTAAATTATATTAGAAGTTTTACAATGCAATGCAGTGGTTCTGTAAATTGTATTAGAAGTTTTACAATGCAATGCAGGGGTTCTGTAAATTGTATTAGAAGTTTTACAATGCAATGCTGGGGTTCTGTACATTGTATTAGAAGTTTTACAATGCAATGCAGGGGTTCTGTAAATTGTATTAGAAGTTTTACAATGCAATGCAGGGGTTCTGTAAATTGTATTAGAAGTTTTACAATGCAATGCTGGGGTTCTGTACATTGTATTAGAAGTTTTACAATGCAATGCAGGGGTTCTGTAAATTATATTAGAAGTTTTACAATGCAATGCTGGGGTTCTGTACATTGTATTAGAAGTTTTACAATGCAATGCAGGGGTTCTGTAAATTGTATTAGAAGTTTTACAATGCAATGCTGGGGTTCTGTACATTGTATTAGAAGTTTTACAATGCAATGCAGGGGTTCTGTAAATTGTATTAGAAGTTTTACAATGCAATGCTGGGGTTCTGTACATTGTATTAGAAGTTTTACAATGCAATGCAGGGGTTCTGTAAATTGTATTAGAAGTTTTACAATGCAATGCTGGGGTTCTGTACATTGTATTAGAAGTTTTACAATGCAATGCAGGGGTTCTGTAAATTGTATTAGAAGTTTTACAATGCAATGCAGGGGTTCTGTAAATTGTATTAGAAGTTTTACAATGCAATGCTGGGGTTCTGTACATTGTATTAGAAGTTTTACAATGCAATGCAGGGGTTCTGTAAATTGTATTAGAAGTTTTACAATGCAATGCAGGGGTTCTGTAAATTGTATTAGAAGTTTTACAATGCAATGCTGGGGTTCTGTACATTGTATTAGAAGTTTTACAATGCAATGCAGGGGTTCTGTAAATTATATTAGAAGTTTTACAATGCAATGCAGGGGTTCTGTAAATTGTATTAGAAGTTTTACAATGCAATGCTGGGGTTCTGTACATTGTATTAGAAGTTTTACAATGCAATGCAGGGGTTCTGTAAATTGTATTAGAAGTTTTACAATGCAATGCTGGGGTTCTGTACATTGTATTAGAAGTTTTACAATGCAATGCAGGGGTTCTGTACATTATATTAGAAGTTTTACAATGCAATGCAGGGGTTCTGTAAATTGTATTAGTAGTTTTACAATGCAATGCAGGGGTTCTGTAAATTATATTAGAAGTTTCACAATGCAATACAGGGGTTCTGTAAATGATATTAGAAGTTTTACAATGCAATGCAGGGGTTCTGTAAATTGTATTAGAAGTTTTACAATGCAATACAGGGGTTCTGTAAATGATATTAGTAGTTTTACAATGCAATGCAGGGGTTCTGTAAATTGTATCAGAAGTTTTACAATTCAATGCAGGGGTTCTGTAAATTATATTAGAAGTTTTACAATTCAATGCAGGGGTTCTGTAAATTATATTAGAAGTTTTACAATGCAATACAGGGGTTCTGTAAATGATATTAGAAGTTTTACAATGCAATGCAGGGGTTCTGTAAATTGTATTAGAAGTTTTACAATGCAATACAGGGGTTCTGTAAATTATATTAGTAGTTTTACAATGCAATACAGGGGTTCTGTAAATTATATTAGAAGTTTTACAATTCAATGCAGGGGTTCTGTAAATTATATTAGAAGTTTTACAATGCAATGCAGGGGTTCTGTAAATGATATTAGAAGTTTTACAATGCAATGCAGGGGTTCTGTAAATTGTATTAGAAGTTTTACAATGCAATACAGGGGTTCTGTAAATTATATTAGTAGTTTTACAATGCAATACAGGGGTTCTGTAAATTATATTAGTAGTTTTACAATGCAATACAGGGGTTCTGTAAATGATATTAGAAGTTTTACAATGCAATGCAGGGGTTCTGTAAATTGTATTAGAAGTTTTACAATGCAATACAGGGGTTCTGTAAATTATATTAGTAGTTTTACAATGCAATACAGGGGTTCTGTAAATGATATTAGAAGTTTTACAATGCAATGCAGGGGTTCTGTAAATTGTATTAGAAGTTTTACAATGCAATACAGGGGTTCTGTAAATTATATTAGTAGTTTTACAATGCAATACAGGGGTTCTGTAAATTATATTAGTAGTTTTACAATGCAATACAGGGGTTCTGTAAATTATATTAGTAGTTTTACAATGCAATACAGGGGTTCTGTAAATGATATTAGAAGTTTTACAATGCAATGCAGGGGTTCTGTAAATGATATTAGAAGTTTTACAATGCAATGCAGGGGTTCTGTAAATTGTATTAGAAGTTTTACAATGCAATACAGGGGTTCTGTAAATTGTATTAGAAGTTTTACAATGCAATACAGGGGTTCTGTAAATGATATTAGAAGTTTTACAATGCAATGCAGGGGTTCTGTAAATTGTATTAGAAGTTTTACAATGCAATACAGGGGTTCTGTAAATTATATTAGTAGTTTTACAATGCAATACAGGGGTTCTGTAAATGATATTAGAAGTTTTACAATGCAATGCAGGGGTTCTGTAAATTGTATTAGAAGTTTTACAATGCAATACAGGGGTTCTGTAAATTATATTAGTAGTTTTACAATGCAATACAGGGGTTCTGTAAATTATATTAGTAGTTTTACAATGCAATACAGGGGTTCTGTAAATTATATTAGTAGTTTTACAATGCAATACAGGGGTTCTGTAAATGATATTAGAAGTTTTACAATGCAATGCAGGGGTTCTGTAAATTGTATTAGAAGTTTTACAATGCAATACAGGGGTTCTGTAAATTATATTAGTAGTTTTACAATGCAATACAGGGGTTCTGTAAATGATATTAGAAGTTTTACAATGCAATGCAGGGGTTCTGTAAATTGTATTAGAAGTTTTACAATGCAATACAGGGGTTCTGTAAATTGTTTTAGAAGTTTTACAATGGAATGCAGGGGTTCTGTACATTGTATTAGAAGTTTTACAATGCAATACAGGGGTTCTGTAAATTGTATTAGAAGTTTTACAATTCAATGCAGGGGTTCTGTAAATTATATTAGTAGTTTTACAATGCAATACAGGGGTTCTGTAAATTGTATTAGAAGTTTTACAATGCAATGCAGGGGTTCTGTAAATTATATTAGAAGTTTTACAATTCAATGCAGGGGTTCTGTAAATTGTATTAGAAGTTTTACAATGCAATACAGGGGTTCTGTAAATTATATTAGAAGTTTTACAATGCAATGCAGGGGTTCTGTAAATTGTATTAGTAGTTTTACAATGCAATGCAGGGGTTCTGTAAATTATATAAGAAGTTTTACAATGCAATACAGGGGTTCTGTAAATGATATTAGTAGTTTTACAATGCAATACAGGGGTTCTGTACATTGTATTAGAAGTTTTACAATGCAATGCAGGGGTTCTGTAAATTATATTAGAAGTTTTACAATTCAATGCAGGGGTTCTGTAAATTGTATTAGAAGTTTTACAATTCAATGCAGGGGTTCTGTAAATTGTATTAGAAGTTTTACAATGCAATACAGGGGTTCTGTAAATTATATTAGAAGTTTTACAATGCAATACAGGGGTTCTGTAAATTGTATTAGTAGTTTTACAATGCAATGCAGGGGTTCTGTAAATTATATAAGAAGTTTTACAATGCAATACAGGGGTTCTGTAAATGATATTAGTAGTTTTACAATGCAATACAGGGGTTCTGTACATTGTATTAGAAGTTTTACAATGCAATGCAGGGGTTCTGTAAATTATATTAGAAGTTTTACAATGCAATGCAGGGGTTCTGTAAATTATATTAGAAGTTTTACAATGCAATACAGGGGTTCTGTAAATGATATTAGAAGTTTTACAATGCAATACAGGGGTTCTGTACATTGTATTAGTAGTTTTACAATGCAATGCAGGGGTTCTGTAAATTGTATTAGAAGTTTTACAATGCAATACAGGGGTTCTGTACATTGTATTATAAGTTTTACAATGCAATGCAGGGGTTCTGTAAATTGTATCAGAAGTTTTACAATACAATACAGGGGTTCAGTAAATTGTATCAGAAGTTTTACAATGCAATGCAGGAGTCCTGTAAATTGTATTAGTAGTTTTACAATGCAATGCTGGGGTTCTGTACATTGTATTAGAAGTTTTACAATGCAATGCAGGAGTTCTGTAAATTGTATTAGTAGTTTTACAATGCAATGCTGGGGTTCTGTACATTGTATTAGAAGTTTTACAATGCAATACAGGGGTTCTGTACATTGTATTAGAAGTTTTACAATGCAATGCAGGGGTTCAGTAAATTGTATTAGAAGTTTTACAATGCAATACAGGGGTTCTGTAAATGATTAGTAGTTTTACAATGCAATACAGGGGTTCAGTAAATTGTATTAGAAGTTTTACAATGCAATGCTGGGGTTCTGTAAATTATATTAGAAGTTTTACAATGCAATGCAGGGGTTCAGTAAATTGTATTAGAAGTTTTACAATGCAATACAGGGGTTCTGTAAATGATATTAGTAGTTTTACAATGCAATGCTGGGGTTCTGTAAATTGTATTAGAAGTTTTACAATGCAATGCTGGGGTTCTGTAAATTATATTAGAAGTTTTACAATGCAATGCAGGGGTTCAGTAAATTGTATTAGAAGTTTTACAATGCAATACAGGAGTTCTGTAAATGATATTAGTAGTTTTACAATGCAATGCAGGGGTTCTGTAAATTGTATTAGAAGTTTTACAATGCAATACAGGGGTTCAGTAAATTGTATTAGAAGTTTTACAATGCAATACAGGGGTTCTGTAAATGATATTAGTAGTTTTACAATGCAATACAGGGGTTCTGTACATTGTATTAGAAGTTTTACAATGCAATGCAGGGGTTCTGTAAATTATATTAGAAGTTTTACAATGCAATGCAGGGGTTCTGTAAATTATATTAGAAGTTTTACAATGCAATACAGGGGTTCTGTAAATGATATTAGTAGTTTTACAATGCAATGCAGGGGTTCTGTAAATTGTATTAGAAGTTTTACAATGCAATACAGGGGTTCTGTACATTGTATTAGAAGTTTTACAATGCAATGCAGGGGTTCTGTAAATTATATTAGAAGTTTTACAATGCAATGCAGGGGTTCAGTAAATTGTATTAGAAGTTTTACAATGCAATGCATGGGTTCTGTAAATTATATTAGTAGTTTTACAATGCAATGCTGGGGTTCTGTAAATTATATTAGAAGTTTTACAATGCAATGCAGGGGTTCTGTAAATTATATTAGAAGTTTTACAATGCAATACAGGGGTTCTGTAAATTGTATTAGAAGTTTTACAATGCAATGCAGGGGTTCTGTAAATTATATTAGAAGTTTTACAATGCAATACAGGGGTTCTGTAAATTGTATTAGAAGTTTTACAATGCAATACAGGGGTTCTGTAAATTATATTATAAGTTTTACAATTCAATGCAGGGGTTCTGTAAATTGTATCAGAAGTTTTACAATGCAATACAGGGGTTCTGTAAATTGTATCAGAAGTTTTACAATTCAATGCAGGGGTTCTGTAAATTGTATTAGAAGTTTTACAATGCAATGCAGGGGTTCTGTAAATTATATTAGTAGTTTTACAATGCAATGCAGGGGTTCTGTAAATTATATTAGAAGTTTTACAATGCAATACAGGGGTTCTGTAAATTATATTAGAAGTTTTACAATGCAATGCAGGGGTTCTGTAAATTATATTAGAAGTTTTACAATGCAATGCAGGGGTTCTGTAAATTGTATTAGAAGTTTTACAATGCAGGGGTTCTGTAAATTATATTAGAAGTTTTACAATGCAATGCAGGGGTTCTGTAAATTGTATTAGAAGTTTTACAATGCAATGCAGGGGTTCTGTAAATTATATTAGAAGTTTTACAATGCAATGCAGGGGTTCTGTAAATTGTATTAGAAGTTTTACAATGCAATACAGGGGTTCTGTAAATTATATTAGAAGTTTTACAATGCAATGCAGGGGTTCTGTAAATTGTATTAGAAGTTTTACAATGCAATGCAGGGGTTCTGTAAATTGTATTAGAAGTTTTACAATGCAATGCAGGGGTTCTGTAAATTATATTAGAAGTTTTACAATGCAATGCAGGGGTTCTGTAAATTATATTAGAAGTTTTACAATGCAATACAGGGGTTCTGTAAATTGTATTATAAGTTTCCAATGCAATGCAGGGGTTCTGTACATTGTATTAGAAGTTTTACAATGCAACGCAGGGATTCTGTAAATTATATTAGAAGTTTTACAATGCAGGGGTTCTGTAAATTATATCAGAAGTTTTACAATGCAATACAGGGGTTCTGTAAATTGTATCAAAAGTTTTACAATGCAATACAGGGTTTCTGTAAATTATATTAGAAGTTTTACAATGCAATGCAGGGGTTCTGTAAATTGTATCAGAAGTTTTACAATGCAATGCAGGGGTTCTGTAAATTATATTAGAAGTTTTACAATGCAATACAGGGGTTCTGTAAATTATATTAGAAGTTTTACAATGCAATACAGGGGTTCTGTAAATTATATTAGAAGTTTTACAATGCAATACAGGGGTTCTGTAAATTGTATTAGAAGTTTTACAATGCAATACAGGGGTTCTGTAAATTGTATTAGAAGTTTTACAATGCAATGCAGGGGTTCTGTACATTGTATTAGAAGTTTTACAAGGCAATGCAGGGGTTCTGTACATTGTATTAGAAGTTTTACCAAGCAATGCAGGGGTTCTGTACATTGCATTAGAAGTTTTACAATGCAATGCAGGGGTTCTGTAAATTGTATTAGAAGTTTTACAATGCAATGCAGGATTTCTGTAAATTGTATTAGAAGTTTTACAATGCAATGCAGGTGTTCTGTAAATTATATTAGAAGTTTTACAATGCAACACAGGGGTTCTGTACATTGTATTAGAAGTTTTACAATGCAATGCAGGGGTTCTGTAAATTATATTAGAAGTTTTACAATGCAGGGGTTCTGTAAATTATATCAGAAGTTTTACAATGCAATACAGGGGTTCTGTAAATTGTATCAAAAGTTTTACAATGCAATACAGGGGTTCTGTAAATTGTATTAGAAGTTTTACAATGCAATGTAGGAGTTCTGTACATTGTATTACAAGTTTTACAATGCAATGCAGGGGTTCTGTACATTGTATTAGAAGTTTTACAAAGCAATGCAGGAGTTCTGTAAATTATATTAGAAGTTTTACAATGCAATACAGGGGTTCTGTAAATTGTATTAGAAGTTTTACAATGCAATACAGGGGTTCTGTAAATTATATTAGAAGTTTTACAAAGCAATACAGGGGTTCTGTAAATTGTATTAGAAGTTTTACAATGCAATACAGGGTTTCTGTAAATTATATTAGAAGTTTTACAATGCAATACAGGGGTTCTGTAAATTATATTAGAAGTTTTACAAAGCAATACAGGGGTTCTGTAAATTGTATTAGAAGTTTTACAATGCAATACAGGGTTTCTGTAAATTATATTAGAAGTTTTACAATGCAATGCAGGGGTTCTGTAAATTGTATCAGAAGTTTTACAATGCAATGCAGGGGTTCTGTAAATTATATTAGAAGTTTTACAATGCAATACAGGGGTTCTGTAAATTATATTAGAAGTTTTACAATGCAATACAGGGGTTCTGTAAATTGTATTAGAAGTTTTACAATGCAATGCAGGGGTTCTGTACATTGTATTAGAAGTTTTACAAGGCAATGCAGGGGTTCTGTACATTGTATTAGAAGTTTTACCAAGCAATGCAGGGGTTCTGTACATTGCATTAGAAGTTTTACAATGCAATGCAGGGGTTCTGTAAATTGTATTAGAAGTTTTACAATGCAATGCAGGATTTCTGTAAATTGTATTAGAAGTTTTACAATGCAATGCAGGTGTTCTGTAAATTATATTAGAAGTTTTACAATGCAACGCAGGGGTTCTGTACATTGCATTAGAAGTTTTACAATGCAATGCAGGGGTTCTGTAAATTATATTAGAAGTTTTACAATGCAATGCAGGGGTTCTGTAAATTGGATTAGAAGTTTTACAATGCAATACAGGGTTTCTGTAAATTATATTAGAAGTTTTACAATGCAATACAGGGTTTCTGTAAATTATATTAGAAGTTTTACAAAGCAATACAGGGGTTCTGTAAATTGTATTAGAAGTTTTACAATGCAATACAGGGTTTCTGTAAATTATATTAGAAGTTTTACAATGCAATACAGGGGTTCTGTAAATTATATTAGAAGTTTTACAAAGCAATACAGGGGTTCTGTAAATTGTATTAGAAGTTTTACAATGCAATGCAGGATTTCTGTAAATTGTATTAGAAGTTTTACAATGCAATGCAGGATTTCTGTAAATTGTATTAGAAGTTTTACAATGCAATGCAGGTGTTCTGTAAATTATATTAGAAGTTTTACAATGCAACGCAGGGGTTCTGTAAATTGTATTAGAAGTTTTACAATGCAATGCAGGATTTCTGTAAATTGTATTAGAAGTTTTACAATGCAATGCAGGTGTTCTGTAAATTATATTAGAAGTTTTACAATGCAACGCAGGGGTTCTGTACATTGCATTAGAAGTTTTACAATGCAATGCAGGGGTTCTGTAAATTATATTAGAAGTTTTACAATGCAATGCAGGGGTTCTGTAAATTGGATTAGAAGTTTTACAATGCAATACAGGGTTTCTGTAAATTATATTAGAAGTTTTACAAAGCAATACAGGGGTTCTGTAAATTGTATTAGAAGTTTTACAATGCAATACAGGGTTTCTGTAAATTATATTAGAAGTTTTACAATGCAATACAGGGGTTCTGTAAATTATATTAGAAGTTTTACAAAGCAATACAGGGGTTCTGTAAATTGTATTAGAAGTTTTACAATGCAATGCAGGGGTTCTGTAAATTGTATTAGAAGTTTTACAATGCAATACAGGGTTTCTGTAAATTATATTAGAAGTTTTACAATGCAATGCAGGGGTTCTGTAAATTGTATCAGAAGTTTTACAATGCAATGCAGGGGTTCTGTAAATTATATTAGAAGTTTTACAATGCAATGCAGGGGTTCTGTAAATTATATTAGAAGTTTTACAATGCAATACAGGGGTTCTGTAAATTGTATTATAAGTTTTACAATGCAATACAGGGGTTCTGTAAATTATATTAGAAGTTTTACAATGCAATACAGGGGTTCTGTAAATTGTATTATAAGTTTTACAATGCAATGCAGGGGTTCTGTACATTGTATTAGAAGTTTTACAATGCAATGCAGGGGTTCTGTACATTGTATTAGAAGTTTTACCAAGCAATGCAGGGGTTCTGTACATTGCATTAGAAGTTTTACAATGCAATGCAGGGGTTCTGTAAATTGTATTAGAAGTTTTACAATGCAATGCAGGATTTCTGTAAATTGTATTAGAAGTTTTACAATGCAATGCAGGTGTTCTGTAAATTATATTAGAAGTTTTACAATGCAACGCAGGGGTTCTGTACATTGCATTAGAAGTTTTACAATGCAATGCAGGGGTTCTGTAAATTATATTAGAAGTTTTACAATGCAATGCAGGGGTTCTGTAAATTATATTAGAAGTTTTACAATGCAATGCAGGGGTTCTGTAAATTGGATTAGAAGTTTTACAAAGCAATGCAGGGGTTCTGTAAATTGTATTAGAAGTTTTACAATGCAATACAGGGGTTCTGTAAATTATATTAGAAGTTTTACAATGCAATACAGGGGTTCTGTAAATTATATTAGAAATTTTACAATGCAATGCAGGGGTTCTGTACATTGTATTAGAAGTTTTACAATGCAATGCAGGGGTTCTGTACATTATATTAGAAGTTTTACAATGCAATGCAGGGGTTCTGTAAATTGTATTAGAAGTTTTACAATGCAACGCAGGGGTTCTGTACATTGTATTAGAAGTTTTACAATGCAATACAGGGGTTCTGTCAATTGTATTAGAAGTTTTACAATGCAATGCAGGGGTTCTGTAAATTATATTAGAAGTTTTACAATGCAATGCAGGGGTTCTGTAAATTATATTAGAAGTTTTACAATGCAATGCAGGGGTTCTGTAAATTGTATTAGAAGTTTTACAATGCAATGCAGGAGTTCTGTACATTGTATTAGAAGTTTTACCAAGCAATGCAGGGGTTCTGTAAATTATATTAGAAGTTTTACAATGCAATACAGGGGTTCTGTAAATTATATTAGAAGTTTTACAATGCAATGCAGGGGTTCTGTACATTGTATTAGAAGTTTTACCAAGGAATACAGGGGTTCTGTAAATTATATTAGAAGTTTTACAATGCAATACAGGGGTTCTGTAAATTATATTAGAAGTTTTACAATGCAATGCAGGGGTTCTGTACATTGTATTAGAAGTTTTACAATGCAATGCAGGGGTTCTGTACATTGTATTAGAAGTTTTACAATGCAATGCAGGGGTTCTGTAAATTATATTAGAAGTTTTACAATGCAATGCAGGGGTTCTGTACATTGTATTAGAAGTTTTACCAAGCAATACAGGGGTTCTGTAAATTATATTAGAAGTTTTACAATGCAATGCAGGAGTTCTGTACATTGTATTAGAAGTTTTACAATCCAATACAGGGGTTCAGTAAATTATATTAGAAGTTTTACAATGCAATGCAGGGGTTCTGTAAATTATATTAGAAGTTTTACAATGCAATGCAGGGGTTCTGTAAATTGTATCAGAAGTTTTACAATGCAATACAGGGGTTCTGTAAATTATATTAGAAGTTTTACAATGCAATGCAGGGGTTCTGTAAATTGTATCAGAAGTTTTACAATGCAATACAGGGGTTCTGTAAATTATATTAGAAGTTTTACAATGCAATGCAGGGGTTCAGTAAATTGTATTATAAGTTTTACAATGCAATGCAGGGGTTCTGTACATTGTATTAGAAGTTTTACAAGGCAATGCAGGGGTTCTGTACATTGTATTAGAAGTTTTACCAAGCAATGCAGGGGTTCTGTACATTGCATTAGAAGTTTTACAATGCAATGCAGGGGTTCTGTAAATTGTATTAGAAGTTTTACAATGCAATGCAGGATTTCTGTAAATTGTATTAGAAGTTTTACAATGCAATGCAGGTGTTCTGTAAATTATATTAGAAGTTTTACAATGCAACACAGGGGTTCTGTACATTGCATTAGAAGTTTTACAATGCAATGCAGGGGTTCTGTAAATTATATTAGAAGTTTTACAATGCAGGGGTTCTGTACATTATAATAGAAGTTTTACAATGCAACGCAGGGATTCTGTAAATTATATTAGAAGTTTTACAATGCAGGGGTTCTGTAAATTATATCAGAAGTTTTACAATGCAATACAGGGGTTCTGTAAATTGTATCAAAAGTTTTACAATGCAATGCAGGGATTCTGTAAATTATATTAGAAGTTTTACAATGCAATGCAGGGGTTCTGTAAATTATATTAGAAGTTTTACAATGCAATGCAGGGGTTCTGTAAATTGTATTAGAAGTTTTACAATGCAATACAGGGGTTCTGTAAATTATATTAGAAGTTTTACAATGCAATACAGGGGTTCTGTAAATTGTATTAGAAGTTTTACAATGCAATACAGGGGTTCTGTAAATTGTATTATAAGTTTTACAATGCAATGCAGGGGTTCTGTACATTGTATTAGAAGTTTTACAAGGCAATGCAGGGGTTCTGTACATTGTATTAGAAGTTTTACCAAGCAATGCAGGGGTTCTGTACATTGCATTAGAAGTTTTACAATGCAATGCAGGGGTTCTGTAAATTGTATTAGAAGTTTTACAATGCAATGCAGGATTTCTGTAAATTGTATTAGAAGTTTTACAATGCAATGCAGGTGTTCTGTAAATTATATTAGAAGTTTTACAATGCAACACAGGGGTTCTGTACATTGTATTAGAAGTTTTACAATGCAATGCAGGGGTTCTGTAAATTATATTAGAAGTTTTACAATGCAATGCAGGGGTTCTGTACATTATAATAGAAGTTTTACAATGCAATGCAGGGGTTCTGTAAATTGGATTAGAAGTTTTACAAAGCAATGCAGGGGTTCTGTAAATTGTATTAGAAGTTTTACAATGCAATACAGGGGTTCTGTACATTATAATAGAAGTTTTACAATGCAATGCAGGGGTTCTGTAAATTGGATTAGAAGTTTTACAAAGCAATGCAGGGGTTCTGTAAATTGTATTAGAAGTTTTACAATGCAATACAGGGGTTCTGTAAATTATATTAGAAGTTTTACAATGCAATACAGGGGTTCTGTAAATTATATTAGAAGTTTTACAATGCAATGCAGGGGTTCTGTACATTATATTAGAAGTTTTACAATGCAATGCAGGGGTTCTGTAAATTGTATTAGAAGTTTTACAATGCAACGCAGGGGTTCTGTACATTGTATTAGAAGTTTTACAATGCAATACAGGGGTTCTGTCAATTGTATTAGAAGTTTTACAATGCAATGCAGGGGTTCTGTAAATTATATTAGAAGTTTTACAATGCAATGCAGGGGTTCTGTAAATTATATTAGAAGTTTTACAATGCAACACAGGGGTTCTGTAAATTATATTAGAAGTTTTACAATGCAATGCAGGGATTCTGTACATTGTATTAGAAGTTTTACAATGCAATGCAGGGGTTCTGTACATTGTATTAGAAGTTTTACAATGCAATGCAGGGGTTATGTACATTATATTAGAAGTTTTACAATGCAATACAGGGGTTCTGTAAATTGTATTAGAAGTTTTACAATGCAACGCAGGGGTTCTGTACATTGTATTAGAAGTTTTACAATGCAACACAGGGGTTCTGTCAATTGTATTAGAAGTTTTACAATGCAATACAGGGGTTCTGTAAATTGTATTAGAAGTTTTACAATGCAATGCAGGGGTTCTGTACATTATATTAGAAGTTTTACAATGCAATACAGGGGTTCTGTAAATTGTATTAGAAGTTTTACAATGCAACGCAGGGGTTCTGTACATTGTATTAGAAGTTTTACAATGCAACACAGGGGTTCTGTCAATTGTATTAGAAGTTTTACAATGCAATACAGGGGTTCTGTAAATTATATTAGAAGTTTTACAATGCAATGCAGGGGTTCTGTACATTGTATTAGAAGTTTTACAATGCAATGCAGGGGTTCTGTACATTGTATTAGAAGTTTTACAATGCAATGCAGGGGTTCTGTAAATTATATTAGAAGTTTTACAATGCAATGCAGGGGTTCTGTACATTGTATTAGAAGTTTTACAATGCAATGCAGGGGTTCTGTAAATTATATTAGAAGTTTTACAATGCAATGCAGGGGTTCTGTAAATTATATTAGAAGTTTTACAATGCAATGCAGGGGTTCTGTAAATTATATTAGAAGTTTTACAATGCAATGCAGGGGTTCTGTAAATTATATTAGAAGTTTTACAATGCAATACAGGGGTTCTGTAAATTATATTAGAAGGTTTACTATGCAATCCAGGGGTTCTGTAAATTATATTAGAAGGTTTACAATGCAATGCAGGGGTTCTGTACATTGTATTAGAAGTTTTACAATGCAATGCAGGGGTTCTGTAAATTATATTAGAAGTTTTACAATGCAATGCAGGGGTTCTGTAAATTGTATCAGAAGTTTTACAATGCAATACAGGGGTTCTGTAAATTATATTAGAAGTTTTACAATGCAATGCAGGGGTTCTGTAAATTGTATCAGAAGTTTTACAATGCAATACAGGGGTTCTGTAAATTATATTAGAAGTTTTACAATGCAATGCAGGGGTTCTGTACATTGTATTAGAAGTTTTACAATGCAATACAGGGGTTCTGTAAATTATATTAGAAGTTTTACAATGCAATGCAGGGGTTCTGTAAATTGTATCAGAAGTTTTACAATGCAATACAGGGGTTCTGTAAATTATATTAGAAGTTTTACAATGCAATACAGGGGTTCTGTAAATTATATTAGAAGTTTTACAATGCAATGCAGGGGTTCAGTAAATTGTATTATAAGTTTTACAATGCAATGCAGGGGTTCTGTACATTGTATTAGAAGTTTTACAAGGCAATGCAGGGGTTCTGTACATTGTATTAGAAGTTTTACCAAGCAATGCAGGGGTTCTGTACATTGCATTAGAAGTTTTACAATGCAATGCAGGGGTTCTGTAAATTGTATTAGAAGTTTTACAATGCAATGCAGGATTTCTGTAAATTGTATTAGAAGTTTTACAATGCAATGCAGGTGTTCTGTAAATTATATTAGAAGTTTTACAATGCAACACAGGGGTTCTGTACATTGTATTAGAAGTTTTACAATGCAATGCAGGGGTTCTGTAAATTATATTAGAAGTTTTACAATGCAGGGGTTCTGTACATTATAATAGAAGTTTTACAATGCAATGCAGGGGTTCTGTAAATTGGATTAGAAATTTTACAAAGCAATGCAGGGGTTCTGTAAATTGTATTAGAAGTTTTACAATGCAATGCAGGGGTTATGTACATTATATTAGAAGTTTTACAATGCAATACAGGGGTTCTGTAAATTATATTAGAAGTTTTACAATGCAATGCAGGATTTCTGTAAATTGTATTAGAAGTTTTACAATGCAATGCAGGTGTTCTGTAAATTATATTAGAAGTTTTACAATGCAACACAGGGGTTCTGTACATTGTATTAGAAGTTTTACAATGCAATGCAGGGGTTCTGTAAATTATATTAGAAGTTTTACAATGCAGGGGTTCTGTACATTATAATAGAAGTTTTACAATGCAATGCAGGGGTTCTGTAAATTGGATTAGAAATTTTACAAAGCAATGCAGGGGTTCTGTAAATTGTATTAGAAGTTTTACAATGCAATGCAGGGGTTATGTACATTATATTAGAAGTTTTACAATGCAATACAGGGGTTCTGTAAATTGTATTAGAAGTTTTACAATGCAACGCAGGGGTTCTGTACATTGTATTAGAAGTTTTACAATGCAACACAGGGGTTCTGTCAATTGTATTAGAAGTTTTACAATGCAATACAGGGGTTCTGTAAATTATATTAGAAGTTTTACAATGCAATGCAGGGGTTCTGTACATTATATTAGAAGTTTTACAATGCAATGCAGGGGTTCTGTAAATTGTATTAGAAGTTTTACAATGCAACGCAGGGGTTCTGTACATTGTATTAGAAGTTTTACAATGCAATACAGGGGTTCTGTCAATTGTATTAGAAGTTTTACAATGCAATGCAGGGGTTCTGTAAATTATATTAGAAGTTTTACAATGCAATGCAGGGGTTCTGTAAATTATATTAGAAGTTTTACAATGCAACACAGGGGTTCTGTAAATTATATTAGAAGTTTTACAATGCAATGCAGGGATTCTGTACATTGTATTAGAAGTTTTACAATGCAATGCAGGGGTTCTGTACATTGTATTAGAAGTTTTACAATGCAATGCAGGGGTTCTGTACATTATAATAGAAGTTTTACAATGCAATACAGGGGTTCTGTAAATTGTATTAGAAGTTTTACAATGCAACGCAGGGGTTCTGTACATTGTATTAGAAGTTTTACAATGCAACACAGGGGTTCTGTCAACTGTATTAGAAGTTTTACAATGCAATACAGGGGTTCTGTAAATTGTATTAGAAGTTTTACAATGCAATGCAGGGGTTCTGTACATTATATTAGAAGTTTTACAATGCAATACAGGGGTTCTGTAAATTGTATTAGAAGTTTTACAATGCAATGCAGGGGTTCTGTACATTATATTAGAAGTTTTACAATGCAATACAGGGGTTCTGTAAATTGTATTAGAAGTTTTACAATGCAACGCAGGGGTTCTGTACATTGTATTAGAAGTTTTACAATGCAACACAGGGGTTCTGTCAATTGTATTAGAAGTTTTACAATGCAATACAGGGGTTCTGTAAATTGTATTAGAAGTTTTACAATGCAATGCAGGGGTTCTGTACATTATATTAGAAGTTTTACAATGCAATACAGGGGTTCTGTAAATTATATTAGAAGTTTTACAATGCAATGCAGGGATTCTGTACATTGTATTAGAAGTTTTACAATGCAATGCAGGGGTTCTGTACATTGTATTAGAAGTTTTACAATGCAATGCAGGGGTTCTGTACATTATAATAGAAGTTTTACAATGCAATACAGGGGTTCTGTAAATTGTATTAGAAGTTTTACAATGCAACGCAGGGGTTCTGTACATTGTATTAGAAGTTTTACAATGCAACACAGGGGTTCTGTCAATTGTATTAGAAGTTTTACAATGCAATACAGGGGTTCTGTAAATTGTATTAGAAGTTTTACAATGCAATGCAGGGGTTCTGTACATTATATTAGAAGTTTTACAATGCAATACAGGGGTTCTGTAAATTGTATTAGAAGTTTTACAATGCAATGCAGGGGTTCTGTAAATTGTATTAGAAGTTTTACAATGCAATACAGGGGTTCTGTAAATTGTATTAGAAGTTTTACAATGCAATGCAGGGGTTCTGTACATTATATTAGAAGTTTTACAATGCAATACAGGGGTTCTGTAAATTGTATTAGAAGTTTTACAATGCAATGCAGGGGTTCTGTAAATTATATTAGTAGTTTTACAATGCAATACAGGGGTTCTGTAAATTGTATTAGAAGTTTTACAATGCAACGCAGGGGTTCTGTACATTGTATTAGAAGTTTTACAATGCAACACAGGGGTTCTGTCAATTGTATTAGAAGTTTTACAATGCAATACAGGGGTTCTGTAAATTGTATTAGAAGTTTTACAATGCAATGCAGGGGTTCTGTAAATTATATTAGAAGTTTTACAATGCAATGCAGGGGTTCTGTAAATTATATTAGAAGTTTTACAATGCAATACAGGGGTTCTGTACATTGTATTAGAAGTTTTACAATGCAATGCAGGGGTTCTGTAAATTATATTAGAAGTTTTACAATGCAACACAGGGGTTCTGTAAATTATATTAGAAGTTTTACAATGCAATACAGGGGTTCTGTAAATTATATTAGAAGTTTTACAATGCAATGCAGGGGTTCTGTAAATTGTATTAGAAGTTTTACAATGCAATGCAGGGGTTCTGTAAATTGTATTAGAAGTTTTACAATGCAATGCAGGGGTTCTGTAAATTATATTAGAAGTTTTACAATGCAATGCAGGGGTTCTGTAAATTATATTAGAAGTTTTACAATGCAATGCAGGGGTTCTGTAAATTGTATTAGAAGTTTTACAATGCAATGCAGGGGTTCTGTAAATTGTATCAGAAGTTTTACAATGCAATACAGGGGTTCTGTACATTGTATTAGAAGTTTGACAATGAAATGCAGGGATTCTGTAAATTATATTAGAAGTTTTACAATGCAATGCAGGGGTTCTGTAAATTATATTAGAAGTTTTACAATGCAATGCAGGGGTTCTGTAAATTATATTAGAAGTTTTACAATGCAATACAGGGGTTCTGTAAATTATATTAGAAGTTTTACAATGCAATGCAGGGGTTCTGTACATTGTATTAGAAGTTTTACAATGCAATGCAGGGGTTCTGTACATTGTATTAGAAGTTTTACAATGCAATGCAGGGGTTCTGTAAATTATATTAGAAGTTTTACAATGCAATGCAGGGGTTCTGTACATTGTATTAGAAGTTTTACCAAGCAATACAGGGGTTCTGTAAATTATATTAGAAGTTTTACAATGCAATGCAGGAGTTCTGTACATTGTATTAGAAGTTTTACAATGCAATACAGGGGTTCTGTAAATTATATTAGAAGTTTTACAATGCAATGCAGGGGTTCTGTAAATTGTATTAGAAGTTTTACAATACAATACAGGGGTTCTGTACATTGTATTAGAAGTTTTACAATACAATACAGGGGTTCAGTAAATTATATTAGAAGTTTTACAATGCAATGCAGGGGTTCTGTAAATTATATTAGAAGTTTTACAATGCAATGCAGGGGTTCTGTAAATTATATTAGAAGTTTTACAATGCAATGCAGGGGTTCTGTAAATTGTATTAGAAGTTTTACAATGCAATGCAGGGGTTCTGTAAATTATATTAGAAGTTTTACAATGCAATGCAGGGGTTCTGTAAATTGTATCAGAAGTTTTACAATGCAATACAGGGGTTCTGTAAATTATATTAGAAGTTTTACAATGCAATGCAGGGGTTCTGTAAATTGTATCAGAAGTTTTACAATGCAATACAGGGGTTCTGTACATTGTATTAGAAGTTTGACAATGCAATGCAGGGATTCTGTAAATTATATTAGAAGTTTTACAATGCAATGCAGGGGTTCTGTAAATTATATTAGAAGTTTTACAATGCAATGCAGGGGTTCTGTAAATTGTATCAGAAGTTTTACAATGCAATACAGGGGTTCTGTAAATTATATTAGAAGTTTTACAATGCAATGCAGGGGTTCTGTAAATTATATTAGAAGTTTTACAATGCAATGCAGGGGTTCTGTAAATTGTATCAGAAGTTTTACAATGCAATACAGGGGTTCTGTAAATTATATTAGAAGTTTTACAATGCAATACAGGGGTTCTGTAAATTGTATTAGAAGTTTTACAATGCAATGCAGGGGTTCTGTAAATTATATCAGAAGTTTTACAATGCAATACAGGGGTTCTGTAAATTGTATTAGAAGTTTTACAATGCAATGTAGGAGTTCTGTACATTGTATTAGAAGTTTGACAATGCAATACAGGGGTTCTGTAAATTGTATTAGAAGTTTTACAATGCAATGTAGGAGTTCTGTACATTGTATTAGAAGTTTTACAATGCAATACAGGAGTTCTGTACATTGTATTAGAAGTTTGACAATGCAATACAGGAGTTCTGTACATTGTATTAGAAGTTTTACAAAGCAATGCAGGGGTTCTGTACATTGTATTAGAAGTTTTACAATGCAATGCAGGGGTTCTGTAAATTATATTAGAAGTTTTACAATGCAATGCAGGGGTTCTGTAAATTATATTAGAAGTTTTACCAAGCAATGCAGGGGTTCTGTACATTGTATTAGAAGTTTTACCAAGCAATGCAGGGGTTCTGTACATTGTATTAGAAGTTTTACCAAGCAATGCAGGGGTTCTGTACATTGTATTAGAAGTTTTACAAAGCAATGCAGGAGTTTTGTGCATTGTATTGTAAGTTTTACAATGCAGGGGTTCTGTAAATTATATCAGAAGTTTTACAAAGCAATGCAGGATTTCTGTAAATTGTATTAGAAGTTTTACAATGCAATGCAGGGGTTCTGTAAATTGTATTCGAAGTTTTACAATGCAATGCAGGGGTTCTGTACATTGTATTAGAAGTTTTACAATGCAATGCAGGGGTTCTGTACATTGTATTCGAAGTTTTACAATGCAATGCAGGGGTTCTGTACATTGTATTAGAAGTTTTACAATGCAATGCAGGGGTTCTGTACATTGTATTAGAAGTTTTACAATGCAATGCAGGGGTTCTGTAAATTGTATTAGAAGTTTTACAATGCAATGCAGGGGTTCTGTAAATTATATTAGAAGTTTTACAATGCAATGCAGGGGTTCTGTACATTGTATTAGAAGTTTTACAATGCAATGCAGGGGTTCTGTAAATTGTATTAGAAGTTTTACAATGCAATGCAGGGGTTCTGTAAATTATATTAGAAGTTTTACAATGCAATGCAGGGGTTCTGTAAATTATATTAGAAGTTTGACAATGCAATGCAGGGGTTCTGTAAATTGTATTAGAAGTTTGACAATGCAATGCAGGGGTTCTGTAAATTGTATTAGAAGTTTGACAATGCAATGCAGGGGTTCTGTAAATTGTATTAGAAGTTTGACAATGCAATACAGGGGTTCTGTAAATTATATTAGAAGTTTTACAATGCAATACAGGGGTTCTGTACATTGTATTAGAAGTTTTACAATGCAATGCAGGGGTTCTGTACATTGTATTAGAAGTTTTACAATGCAATACAGGGCTCCTGTAAATTATATTAGAAGTTTTACAATGCAATACAGGGGTTCTGTACATTGTATTAGAAGTTTTACAATGCAATACAGGGGTTCTGTAAATTATATTAGAAGTTTTACAAAGCAATGCAGGGGTTCTGTACATTGTAATAGAAGTTTTACAATGCAATACAGGGGTTCTGTAAATTATATTGGAAGTTTTACAATGGAATGCAGGGGTTCTGTAAATTGTATTACAAGTTTTACAAAGCAATGCAGGGGTTCTGCAAATTATATTAGAAGTTTTACAATGCAATGCAGGGGTTCTGTAAATTGTATTAGAAGTTTTACAAAGCAATGCAGGGGTTCTGTAAATTGTATTACAAGTTTTACAAAGCAATGCAGGGGTTCTGTAAATTATATTAGAAGTTTTACAAAGCAATGCAGGGGTTCTGTACATTGTATTAGAAGTTTTACAATGCAATGCAGGAGTTCTGTAAATTGTATTAGAAGTTTGACAATGCAATACAGGGGTTCTGTAAATTATATTAGAAGTTTGACAATGCAATGCAGGGGTTCTGTAAATTGTATTAGAAGTTTGACAATGCAATACAGGGGTTCTGTAAATTGTATTAGAAGTTTGACAATGCAATACAGGGGTTCTGTAAATTATATTAGAAGTTTTACAATGCAATACAGGGGTTCTGTACATTGTATTAGAAGTTTTACAATGCAATGCAGGGGTTCTGTACATTGTATTAGAAGTTTTACAATGCAATACAGGGCTCCTGTAAATTATATTAGAAGTTTTACAATGCAATACAGGGGTTCTGTACATTGTATTAGAAGTTTTACAATGCAATACAGGGGTTCTGTAAATTATATTAGAAGTTTTACAAAGCAATGCAGGGGTTCTGTACATTGTAATAGAAGTTTTACAATGCAATACAGGGGTTCTGTAAATTATATTGGAAGTTTTACAATGGAATGCAGGGGTTCTGTAAATTGTATTACAAGTTTTACAAAGCAATGCAGGGGTTCTGCAAATTATATTAGAAGTTTTACAATGCAATGCAGGGGTTCTGTAAATTGTATTAGAAGTTTTACAAAGCAATGCAGGGGTTCTGTAAATTATATTAGAAGTTTTACAATGCAATGCAGGGGTTCTGTAAATTGTATTACAAGTTTTACAAAGCAATGCAGGGGTTCTGCAAATTATATTAGAAGTTTTACAATGCAATGCAGGGGTTCTGTAAATTGTATTACAAGTTTTACAAAGCAATGCAGGGGTTCTGTAAATTATATTAGAAGTTTTACAAAGCAATGCAGGGGTTCTGTACATTGTATTAGAAGTTTTACAATGCAATACAGGGGTTCTGTACATTGTATTACAAGTTTTACAAAGCAATGCAGGGGTTCTGCAAATTATATTAGAAGTTTTACAATGCAATGCAGGGGTTCTGTAAATTGTATTACAAGTTTTACAAAGCAATGCAGGGGTTCTGTAAATTATATTAGAAGTTTTACAAAGCAATGCAGGGGTTCTGTACATTGTATTAGAAGTTTTACAATGCAATGCAGGAGTTCTGTAAATTGTATTAGAAGTTTTACAATGCAATACAGGGGTTCTGTAAATTGGATTAGAAGTTTTACAATGCAATGCAGGGGTTCTGTAAATTATATTAGAAGTTTTACAATGCAATGCAGGGGTTCTGTAAATTATATTAGAAGTTTTACAAAGCAATGCAGGGGTTCTGTAAATTATATTAGAAGTTTTACAATGCAATGCAGGGGTTCTGTAAATTGTATTACAAGTTTTACAAAGCAATGCAGGGGTTCTGTAAATTATATTAGAAGTTTTACAAAGCAATGCAGGGGTTCTGTACATTGTATTAGAAGTTTTACAATGCAATGCAGGAGTTCTGTAAATTGTATTAGAAGTTTTACAATGCAATACAGGGGTTCTGTAAATTGGATTAGAAGTTTTACAATGCAATGCAGGGGTTCTGTAAATTATATTAGAAGTTTTACAATGCAATGCAGGGGTTCTGTAAATTATATTAGAAGTTTTACAAAGCAATGCAGGGGTTCTGTAAATTGTATTACAAGTTTTACAAAGCAATGCAGGGGTTCTGTAAATTATATTAGAAGTTTTACAAAGCAATGCAGGGGTTCTGTAAATTATATTAGAAGTTTTACAAAGCAATGCAGGGGTTCTGTAAATTATATTAGAAGTTTTACAAAGCAATGCAGGGGTTCTGTAAATTATATTAGAAGTTTTACAAAGCAATGCAGGGGTTCTGTAAATTGTATTACAAGTTTTACAAAGCAATGCAGGGGTTCTGTAAATTGTATTAGAAGTTTTACAATGCAATACAGGGGTTCTGTACATTGTATTAGAAGTTTTACAATGCAATGCAGGAGTTCTGTAAATTGTATTAGAAGTTTTACAATGCAATACAGGGGTTCTGTAAATTGTATTCGAAGTTTTACAATGCAATACAGGGGTTCTGTAAATTGTATTCGAAGTTTTACAATGCAATACAGGGGTTCTGTAAATTGTATTAGAAGTTTTACAATGCAATGCAGGGGTTCAGTAAATTGTATTAGATGTTTTACAATGCAATGCAGGGGTTCTGTAAATTATATTAGAAGTTTTACAATGCAATGCAGTGGTTCTGTAAATTATATTAGAAGTTTTACAATGCAATGCAGGGGTTCTGTAAATTGTATCAGAAGTTTTACAATGCAATGCAGGGGTTCTGTAAATTATATTAGAAGTTTTACAATGCAATGCAGGGGTTCTGTAAATTATATTAGAAGTTTTACAATGCAATGCAGGGGTTCTGTACATTGTATTAGAAGTTTTACAATGCAATACAGGGCTCCTGTAAATTATATTAGAAGTTTTACAATGCAATACAGGGGCTCTGTACATTGTATTAGAAGTTTTACAATGCAATACAGGGGTTCTGTAAATTATATTAGAAGTTTTACAAAGCAATGCAGGGGTTCTGTACATTGTAATAGAAGTTTTACAATGCAATACAGGGGTTCTGTAAATTATATTGGAAGTTTTACAATGCAATGCAGGGGTTCTGTACATTGTATTAGAAGTTTTACAATGCAATGCAGGAGTTCTGTACATTGTATTAGAAGTTTTACAAAGAAATGCAGGAGTTCTGTAAATTGTATTAGAAGTTTTACAATGCAATACAGGGGTTCTGTCAATTGTATTAGAAGTTTTACAGTGCAATGCAGGGGTTCTTTAAATTGTATTGTAAGTTTTACAATGCAACACAGGGGTTCTGTAAATTATATTAGAAGTTTTACAATGCAACGCAGGGGTTCTGTAAATTATATTAGAAGTTTTACAATGCAATGCAGGGGTTCTGTAAATTATATTAGAAGTTTTACAATGCAATGCAGGGGTTCTGTAAATTATATTAGAAGTTTTACAAAGCAATGCAGGGGTTCTGTAAATTATATTAGAAGTTTTACAATGCAATACAGGGGTTCTGTAAATTGTATTAGAAGTTTTACAATGCAATACAGGGGTTCTGTAAATTATATTAGAAGTTTTACAATTCAATACAGGGGTTCTGTAAATTATATTAGAAGTTTTACAATGCAATGCAGGGGTTCTGTAAATTGTATTAGAAGTTTTACAATGCAATGCAGGGGTTCTGTAAATTGTATTAGAAGTTTTACAATGCAACGCAGGGGTTCTGTAAATTATATTAGAAGTTTTACAATGCAATGCAGGGGTTCTGTAAATTGTATTAGAAGTTTTACAATGCAATACAGGGGTTCTGTAAATTATATTAGAAGTTTTACAATGCAATCCAGGGGTTCTGTAAATTGTATTAGAAGTTTTACAATGCAATACAGGGGTTCTGTAAATTGTATTAGAAGTTTTACAATGCAATACAGGGGTTCTGTACATTGTATTGCAAGTTTTACAATGCAGGGGTTCTGTACATTGCATTAGTAGTTTTGCAAAGCAATGCAGAATTTCTGTAAATTGTGTTAGAAGTTTTACAATGCAATACAGGGGTTCTGTACATTGTATTGCAAGTTTTACAATGCAATACAGGGGTTCTGTACATTGTATTGCAAGTTTTACAATGCAGGGGTTCTGTACATTGCATTAGTAGTTTTACAAAGCAATGCAGAATTTCTGTAAATTGTATTGTAAGTTTTACAATGCAGGGGTTCTGTACATTGTAATAGAAGTTTTACAATGCAATACAGGGGCTCTGTAAATTGTATCAGAAGTTTTACAATGCAATACAGGGGTTCTGTAAATTGTATTAGAAGTTTTACAATGCAATACAGGGGTTCTGTAAATTGTATTAGAAGTTTTACAAAGCAATACAGGGGTTCTGTACATTGTATTGCAAGTTTTACAATGCAGGGGTTCTGTACATTGCATTAGTAGTTTTGCAAAGCAATGCAGAATTTCTGTAAATTGTATTAGAAGTTTTACAATGCAATACAGGGGTTCTGTAAATTGTATTAGAAGTTTTACAATGCAATACAGGGGTTCTGTACATTGTATTGCAAGTTTTACAATGCAATACAGGGGTTCTGTACATTGTATTGCAAGTTTTACAATGCAGGGGTTCTGTACATTGCATTAGTAGTTTTACAAAGCAATGCAGAATTTCTGTAAATTGTATTGTAAGTTTTACAATGCAGGGGTTCTGTACATTGTAATAGAAGTTTTACAATGCAATACAGGGGCTCTGTAAATTGTATCAGAAGTTTTACAATGCAATACAGGGGTTCTGTAAATTATATTAGAAGTTTTACAATGCAGGGGTTCTGTACATTGCATTAGTAGTTTTGCAAAGCAATGCAGAATTTCTGTAAATTGTGTTAGAAGTTTTACAATGCAATACAGGGGTTCTGTACATTGTATTGCAAGTTTTACAATGCAATACAGGGGTTCTGTACATTGTATTGCAAGTTTTACAATGCAGGGGTTCTGTACATTGCATTAGTAGTTTTACAAAGCAATGCAGAATTTCTGTAAATTGTATTGTAAGTTTTACAATGCAGGGGTTCTGTACATTGTAATAGAAGTTTTACAATGCAATACAGGGGCTCTGTAAATTGTATCAGAAGTTTTACAATGCAATACAGGGGTTCTGTAAATTGTATTAGAAGTTTTACAATGCAATACAGGGGTTCTGTAAATTGTATTAGAAGTTTTACAAAGCAATACAGGGGTTCTGTACATTGTATTGCAAGTTTTACAATGCAGGGGTTCTGTACATTGCATTAGTAGTTTTGCAAAGCAATGCAGAATTTCTGTAAATTGTATTAGAAGTTTTACAATGCAATACAGGGGTTCTGTAAATTGTATTAGAAGTTTTACAATGCAATACAGGGGTTCTGTACATTGTATTGCAAGTTTTACAATGCAATACAGGGGTTCTGTACATTGTATTGCAAGTTTTACAATGCAGGGGTTCTGTACATTGCATTAGTAGTTTTACAAAGCAATGCAGAATTTCTGTAAATTGTATTGTAAGTTTTACAATGCAGGGGTTCTGTACATTGTAATAGAAGTTTTACAATGCAATACAGGGGCTCTGTAAATTGTATCAGAAGTTTTACAATGCAATACAGGGGTTCTGTAAATTATATTAGAAGTTTTACAATGCAATACAGGGGTTCTGTAAATTGTATTAGTAGTTTTACAATGCAATACAGGGGTTCTGTAAATTGTATTAGAAGTTTTACAATGCAATGCAGGGGTTCTGTACATTATATTAGAAGTTTTACAATGCAATGCAACACAGGGGTTCTGTAAATTGTATTAGAATTTTTACAATGCAATGCAGGGGTTCTGTACATTGTATTAGAAGTTTTACAATGCAATGCAACACAGGGGTTCTGTAAATTGTATTAGAATTTTTACAATGCAATGCAGGGGTTCTGTACATTGTATTAGAAGTTTTACAATGCAATACAGGGGTTCTGTAAATTGTATTAGAATTTTTACAATGCAATGCAGGGGTTCTGTACATTGTATTAGAAGTTTTACAATGCAATGCAGGGGTTCTGTACATTGTATTAGAAGTTTTACAATGCAATACAGGGGTTCTGTAAATTGTATTAGAAGTTTTACAATGCAATGCAGGGGTTCTGTACATTGTATTAGAAGTTTTACAATGCAATGCTGGGGTTCTGTAAATTGTATTAGAAGTTTTACAATGCAATGCAGGGGTTCTGTAAATTATATTAGAAGTTTTACAATACAATGCAGGGGTTCAGTAAATTATCTTAGAAGTTTTACAATGCAATACAGGGGTTCTGTAAATTGTATTAGAAGTTTTACAATGCAATGCAGGGGTTCTGTAAATTATATTAGAAGTTTTACAATGCAATGCAGGGGTTCTGTAAATTGTATTAGAAGCTTTACAATGCAATGCAGGGGTTCTGTAAATTGTATTAGAAGCTTTACAATGCAATGCAGGGGTTCTGTACATTGTATTAGAAGTTTTATAATGCAATACAGGGCTCCTGTACATTGTATTAGAAGTTTTACAATGCAATGTTGGAGTTCTGTACATTGTATTAGAAGTTTGACAATGCAATACAGGGGTTCTGTAAATTGTATTAGAAGTTTTACAATGCAATGCAGGGGTTCTGTACATTGTATTAGAGGTTTTACAATGCAATACAGGGGTTCTGTAAATTGTATTAGAAGTTTTACAATGCAATACAGGGCTCCTGTAAATTATATTAGAAGTTTTACAATGCAATACAGGGGTTCTGTACATTGTATTAGAAGTTTTACAATGCAATGTAGGAGTTCTGTACATTGTATTAGAAGTTTGACAATGCAATACAGGGGTTCTGTACATTGTATTAGAAGTTTTACAATGCAATACAGGGGTTCTGTAAATTATCTTAGAAGTTTTACAATGCAATGCAGGGGTTCTGTAAATTGTATTAGAAGCTTTACAATGCAATACAGGGGTTCTGTAAATTATATTAGAAGTTTTACAATGCAATGCAGGGGTTCTGTAAATTGTATTAGAAGTTTTACAATGCAATGTAGGAGTTCTGTACATTGTATTAGAAGTTTGACAATGCAATACAGGGGTTCTGTAAATTGTATTAGAAGTTTTACAATGCAATGCAGGGGTTCTGTAAATTGTATTAGAAGTTTTACAATGCAATGTAGGAGTTCTGTACATTGTATTAGAAGTTTGACAATGCAATACAGGGGTTCTGTAAATTGTATTAGAAGTTTTACAATGCAATACAGGGGTTCTGTAAATTGTATTAGAAGTTTTACAATGCAATGCAGGGGTTCTGTAAATTGTATTAGAAGTTTTACAATGCAATGTAGGAGTTCTGTACATTGTATTAGAAGTTTGACAATGCAATACAGGGGTTCTGTAAATTGTATTAGAAGTTTTACAATGCAATGCAGGGGTTCTGTAAATTGTATTAGAAGTTTTACAATGCAATACAGGGGTTCTGTAAATTGTATTAGAAGTTTGACAATGCAATACAGGGGTTCTGTACATTGTATTAGAAGTTTTACAATGCAATACAGGGGTTCTGTAAATTGTATTAGAAGTTTTACAATGCAATGTAGGAGTTCTGTACATTGTATTAGAAGTTTGACAATGCAATACAGGGGTTCTGTACATTGTATTAGAAGTTTTACAATGCAATACAGGGGTTCTGTAAATTGTATTAGAAGTTTTACAATGCAATGCAGGGGTTCTGTAAATTGTATTAGAAGTTTTACAATGCAATACAGGGGTTCTGTACATTGTATTAGAAGTTTTACAATGCAATGTAGGAGTTCTGTACATTGTATTAGAAGTTTGACAATGCAATACAGGGGTTCTGTACATTGTATTAGAAGTTTTACAATGCAATGTAGGAGTTCTGTACATTGTATTAGAAGTTTGACAATGCAATACAGGGGTTCTGTACATTGTATTAGAAGTTTTACAATGCAATACAGGGGTTCTGTAAATTGTATTAGAAGTTTTACAATGCAATGCAGGGGTTCTGTAAATTGTATTAGAAGTTTTACAATGCAATACAGGGGTTCTGTAAATTGTATTAGAAGTTTTACAATGCAATGTAGGAGTTCTGTACATTGTATTAGAAGTTTGACAATGCAATACAGGGGTTCTGTACATTGTATTAGAAGTTTGACAATGCAATGTAGGAGTTCTGTACATTGTATTAGAAGTTTGACAATGCAATACAGGGGTTCTGTAAATTGTATTAGAAGTTTTACAATGCAATACAGGGGTTCTGTAAATTATATTAGAAGTTTTACAATGCAATGCAGGGGTTCTGTAAATTATATTAGAAGGTTTACTATGCAATGCAGGGGTTCTGTAAATTATATTAGAAGTTTTACAATGCAATGCAGGGGTTCTGTAAATTGTATTAGAAGTTTTACAATGCAATGCAGGGGTTCTGTAAATTATATTAGAAGTTTTACAATGCAATGCAGGGGTTCTGTAAATTGTATTAGAAGTTTTACAATGCAATGCAGGGGTTCTGTAAATTATATTAGAAGTTTTACAATGCAATGCAGGGGTTCTGTAAATTGTATCAGAAGTTTTACAATGCAATTAAGGGTTCTGTAAATTGTATTAGAAGTTTTACAATGCAATGCAGGGGTTCTGTAAATTGTATTCGAAGTTTTACAATGCCATACAGGGGTTCTGTAAATTGTATTAGAAGTTTTACAATGCAATGCAAGGGTTCAGTAAATTGTATTAGATGTTTTACAATGCAATGCAGGGGTTCTGTAAATTATATTAGAAGTTTTACAATGCAATGCAGTGGTTCTGTAAATTATATTAGAAGTTTTACAAAGCAATGCAGGGGTTCTGTAAATTATATTAGAAGTTTTACAATGCAATGCAGGGGTTCTGTAAATTATATTAGAAATTTTACAATGCAATGCAGGGGTTCTGTAAATTATATTAGAAGTTTTACAATGCAATGCAGGGGTTCTGTAAATTATATTAGAAGTTTTACAATGCAATGCAGTGGTTCTGTAAATTATATTAGAAGTTTTACAATGCAATGCAGGGGTTCTGTAAATTATATTAGAAGTTTTACAATGCAATGCAGGGGTTCTGTAAATTATATTAGAAGTTTTACAATGCAATGCAGGGGTTCTGTAAATTGTATTAGAAGTTTTACAATGCAATGCAGGGGTTCTGTACATTGTATTAGAAGTTTTACAATGCAATGCAGGGGTTCAGTAAATTGTATTAGATGTTTTACAATGCAATGCAGGGGTTCTGTAAATTATATTAGAAGTTTTACAATGCAATGCAGTGGTTCTGTAAATTATATTAGAAGTTTTACAATGCAATACAGGGGTTCTGTAAATTGGATTAGAAGTTTTACAATGCAATACAGGGGTTCTGTAAATTATATTAGAAGTTTTACAATGCAATACAGGGGTTCTGTAAATTGGATTAGAAGTTTTACAATGCAATGCAGGGGTTCTGTAAATTATATTAGAAGTTTTACAATGCAATGCAGGGGTTCTGTAAATTGTATTAGAAGTTTTACAATGCAATGCAGGGGTTCTGTAAATTATATTAGAAGTTTTACAATGCAATACAGGGGTTCTGTAAATTATATTAGAAGTTTTACAATGCAATGCAGGGGTTCTGTAAATTGTATTAGAAGTTTTACAATGCAATGCAGGGGTTCTGTAAATTGTATTAGAAGTTTTACAATGCAATGCAGGGGTTCTGTAAATTGTATTAGAAGTTTTACAATGCAATGCAGGGGTTCTGTAAATTGTATTAGAAGTTTTACAATGCAATGCAGGGGTTCTGTAAATTATATTAGAAGTTTTACAATGCAATGCAGGGGTTCTGTAAATTATATTAGAAGTTTTACAATGCAATACAGGGGTTCTGTAAATTGTATTAGAAGTTTTACAATGCAATGCAGGGGTTCTGTAAATTATATTAGAAGTTTTACAATGCAATGCAGGGGTTCTGTAAATTATATTAGAAGTTTTACAATGCAATACAGGGGTTCTGTAAATTATATTAGAAGTTTTACAATGCAATACAGGGGTTCTGTAAATTGTATTAGAAGTTTTACAATGCAATACAGGGGTTCTGTAAATTGCATTAGAAGTTTTACAATGCAATGCAGGGGTTCTGTAAATTGTATTAGAAGTTTTACAATGCAATGCAGGGGTTCTGTAAATTATATTAGAAGTTTTACAATGCAATGCAGGGGTTCTGTAAATTATATTAGAAGTTTTACAAAGCAATGCAGGGGTTCTGTAAATTGTATTAGAAGTTTGACAATGCAATGCAGGGGTTCTGTAAATTATATTAGAAGTTTTACAATGCAATACAGGGGTTCTGTAAATTATATTAGAAGTTTTACAATGCAATACAGGGGTTCTGTAAATTATATTAGAAGTTTTACAATGCAATACAGGGGTTCTGTAAATTATATTAGAAGTTTTACAATGCAATACAGGGGTTCTGTAAATTATATTAGAAGTTTTACAATGCAATGCAGGGGTTCTGTACATTGTATTAGAAGTTTTACAATGCAATACAGGGGTTCTGTAAATTATATTAGAAGTTTTACAATGCAATGCAGGGGTTCTGTACATTGTATTAGAAGTTTTACAATGCAATACAGGGGTTCTGTAAATTATATTAGAAGTTTTACAATGCAATACAGGGGTTCTGTAAATTATATTAGAAGTTTTACAAAGCAATACAGGGGTTCTGTAAATTATATTAGAAGTTTTACAATGCAATACAGGGGTTCTGTACATTGTATTAGAAGTTTTACAATGCAATACAGGGGTTCTGTAAATTGTATTAGAAGTTTGACAATGCAATGCTGGGGTTCTGTAAATTATATTAGAAGTTTTACAAAGCAATACAGGGGTTCTGTAAATTATATTAGAAGTTTTACAATGCAATACAGGGGTTCTGTACATTGTATTAGAAGTTTTACAATGCAATACAGGGGTTCTGTAAATTATATTAGAAGTTTTACAATGCAATACAGGGGTTCTGTAAATTATATTAGAAGTTTTACAATGCAATACAGGGGTTCTGTAAATTATATTAGAAGTTTTACAATGCAATGCAGGGGTTCTGTACATTGTATTAGAAGTTTTACAATGCAATACAGGGGTTCTGTAAATTATATTAGAAGTTTTACAATGCAATACAGGGGTTCTGTAAATTATATTAGAAGTTTTACAATGCAATACAGGGGTTCTGTAAATTATATTAGAAGTTTTATAATGCAATGCAGGGGTTCTGTACATTGTATTAGAAGTTTTACAATGCAATACAGGGCTCCTGTAAATTATATTAGAAGTTTTACAATGCAATGCAGGGGTTCTGTACATTGTATTAGAAGTTTTACAATGCAATACAGGGGTTCTGTACATTGTATTAGTAGTTTTACAATGCAATACAGGGGTTCTGTACATTGTATTAGAAGTTTTACAAAGCAAAGCAGGAGTTTTGTGCATTGTATTGTCAGTTTTACAATGCAGGGGTTCTGTAAATTATATTAGAAGTTTTACAAAGCAATGCAGGATTTCTGTAAATTGTATTAGAAGTTTTACAAAGAAATGAAGCAGTTCTGTAAATTGTATTAGAAGTTTTACAATGCAATGCAGGGGTTCTGTACATTGTATTACAAGTTTTACAAAGCAATGCAGGAGTTCTGTACATTGTATTAGAAGTTTTACAATGCAATGCAGGGGTTCTGTAAATTATATTAGAAGTTTTACAATGCAATACAGGGGTTCTGTAAATTATATTAGAAGTTTTACAATGCAATGAAGGGGTTCTGTACATTCTATTAGAAGTTTTACAATGCAATACAGGGGTTCTGTAAATTGTATTAGAATTTTTACAATGCAATGCAGGGGTTCTGTACATTGTATTAGAAGTTTTACAATGCAATGCAGGGGTTCTGTACATTGTATTAGAAGTTTTACAATGCAATACAGGGGTTCTGTAAATTGTATTAGAATTTTTACAATGCAATGCAGGGGTTCTGTACATTGTATTAGAAGTTTTACAATGCAATGCTGGGGTTCTGTAAATTGTATTAGAAGTTTTACAATGCAATGCAGGGGTTCTGTAAATTATATTAAAAGTTTTACAATGCAATGCAAGGGCTCTGTAAATTATATTAGAAGTTTTACAATACAATGCAGGGGTTCAGTAAATTATCTTAGAAGTTTTACAATGCAATACAGGGGTTCTGTAAATTGTATTAGAAGTTTTACAATGCAATGCAGGGGTTCTGTAAATTATATTAGAAGTTTTACAATGCAATGCAGGGGTTCTGTAAATTGTATTAGAAGCTTTACAATGCAATGCAGGGGTTCTGTAAATTATCTTAGAAGTTTTACAATGCAATGCAGGGGTTCTGTAAATTGTATTAGAAGCTTTACAATGCAATGCAGGGGTTCTGTACATTGTATTAGAAGTTTTACAATGCAATACAGGGCTCCTGTACATTGTATTAGAAGTTTTACAATGCAATGTTGGAGTTCTGTACATTGTATTAGAAGTTTGACAATGCAATACAGGGGTTCTGTAAATTGTATTAGAAGTTTTACAATGCAATGCAGGGGTTCTGTACATTGTATTAGAGGTTTTACAATGCAATACAGGGGTTCTGTAAATTGTATTAGAAGTTTTACAATGCAATACAGGGCTCCTGTAAATTATATTAGAAGTTTTACAATGCAATACAGGGGTTCTGTACATTGTATTAGAAGTTTTACAATGCAATGTAGGAGTTCTGTACATTGTATTAGAAGTTTGACAATGCAATACAGGGGTTCTGTACATTGTATTAGAAGTTTTACAATGCAATGCAGGGGTTCTGTAAATTGTATTAGAAGCTTTACAATGCAATGCAGGGGTTCTGTACATTGTATTAGAAGTTTTACAATGCAATACAGGGCTCCTGTAAATTATATTAGAAGTTTTACAATGCAATGCAGGGGTTCTGTAAATTGTATTAGAAGTTTTACAATGCAATGTAGGAGTTCTGTACATTGTATTAGAAGTTTGACAATGCAATACAGGGGTTCTGTAAATTGTATTAGAAGTTTTACAATGCAATGCAGGGGTTCTGTAAATTGTATTAGAAGTTTTACAATGCAATGTAGGAGTTCTGTACATTGTATTAGAAGTTTGACAATGCAATACAGGGGTTCTGTAAATTGTATTAGAAGTTTGACAATGCAATGCAGGGGTTCTGTAAATTGTATTAGAAGTTTGACAATGCAATACAGGGCTCCTGTAAATTATATTAGAAGTTTTACAATGCAATACAGGGGTTCTGTAAATTGTATTAGAAGTTTTACAATGCAATGCAGGGGTTCTGTACATTGTATTAGAAGTTTTACAATGCAATACAGGGGTTCTGTAAATTGTATTAGAAGTTTGACAATGCAATGCAGGGGTTCTGTAAATTGTATTAGAAGTTTGACAATGCAATGCAGGGGTTCTGTAAATTGTATTAGAAGTTTTACAATGCAATGCAGGGGTTCTGTACATTGTATTAGAAGTTTTACAATGCAATACAGGGGTTCTGTAAATTGTATTAGAAGTTTGACAATGCAATGCAGGGGTTCTGTACATTGTATTAGAAGTTTTACAATGCAATACAGGGGTTCTGTAAATTGTATTAGAAGTTTGACAATGCAATGCAGGGGTTCTGTAAATTGTATTAGAAGTTTGACAATGCAATACAGGGGTTCTGTGAATTGTATTAGAAGTTTGACAATGCAATGCAGGGGTTCTGTAAATTGTATTAGAAGTTTTACAATGCAATGCAGGGGTTCTGTACATTGTATTAGAAGTTTTACAATGCAATACAGGGGTTCTGTAAATTGTATTAGAAGTTTGACAATGCAATGCAGGGGTTCTGTAAATTGTATTAGAAGTTTGACAATGCAATGCAGGGGTTCTGTAAATTGTATTAGAAGTTTTACAATGCAATGCAGGGGTTCTGTACATTGTATTAGAAGTTTTACAATGCAATACAGGGGTTCTGTAAATTGTATTAGAAGTTTGACAATGCAATGCAGGGGTTCTGTAAATTGTATTAGAAGTTTTACAATGCAATACAGGGCTCCTGTAAATTATATTAGAAGTTTTACAATGCAATACAGGGGTTCTGTAAATTGTATTAGAAGTTTTACAATGCAATACAGGAGTTCTGTACATTGTATTAGAAGTTTGACAATGCAATGCAGGGGTTCTGTAAATTATATTAGAAGTTTTACAATGCAATGCAGGGGTTCTGTAAATTGTATTAGAAGTTTGACAATGCAATACAGGGGTTCTGTAAATTGTATTAGAAGTTTTACAATGCAATGCAGGAGTTCTGTAAATTGTATTAGAAGTTTGACAATGCAATACAGGGCTCCTGTAAATTATATTAGAAGTTTTACAATGCAATACAGGGGTTCTGTAAATTGTATTAGAAGTTTTACAATGCAATACAGGAGTTCTGTACATTGTATTAGAAGTTTGACAATGCAATGCAGGGGTTCTGTAAATTATATTAGAAGTTTTACAATGCAATGCAGGGGTTCTGTAAATTGTATTAGAAGTTTGACAATGCAATACAGGGGTTCTGTAAATTGTATTAGAAGTTTTACAATGCAATGCAGGAGTTCTGTAAATTGTATTAGAAGTTTTACAATGCAATACAGGAGTTCTGTACATTGTATTAGAAGTTTGACAATGCAATGCAGGGGTTCTGTAAATTATATTAGAAGTTTTACAATGCAATGCAGGGGTTCTGTAAATTGTATTAGAAGTTTGACAATGCAATACAGGGGTTCTGTAAATTATATTAGAAGTTTTACAATGCAATACAGGGGTTCTGTAAATTATATTAGAAGTTTTACAATTCAATGCAGGGGTTCTGTAAATTATATTAGAAGTTTTACAATGCAATGCAGGGGTTCTGTAAATTGTATTAGAAGTTTGACAATGCAATACAGGGGTTCTGTAAATTGTATTAGAAGTTTTACAATGCAATGCAGGAGTTCTGTACATTGTATTAGAAGTTTGACAATGCAATGCAGGGGTTCTGTAAATTGTATTAGAAGTTTGACAATGCAATACAGGGCTCCTGTAAATTATATTAGAAGTTTTACAATGCAATACAGGGGTTCTGTAAATTGTATTAGAAGTTTGACAATGCAATGCAGGGGTTCTGTAAATTGTATTAGAAGTTTGACAATGCAATACAGGGCTCCTGTAAATTATATTAGAAGTTTTACAATGCAATACAGGGCTCCTGTAAATTATATTAGAAGTTTTACAATGCAATACAGGGGTTCTGTAAATTGTATTAGAAGTTTTACAATGCAATGCAGGGGTTCTGTACATTGTATTAGAAGTTTTACAATGCAATACAGGGGTTCTGTAAATTGTATTAGAAGTTTGACAATGCAATGCAGGGGTTCTGTAAATTGTATTAGAAGTTTGACAATGCAATACAGGGCTCCTGTAAATTATATTAGAAGTTTTACAATGCAATACAGGGCTCCTGTAAATTATATTAGAAGTTTTACAATGCAATACAGGGGTTCTGTAAATTGTATTAGAAGTTTTACAATGCAATGCAGGGGTTCTGTACATTGTATTAGAAGTTTTACAATGCAATACAGGGGTTCTGTAAATTGTATTAGAAGTTTGACAATGCAATGCAGGGGTTCTGTACATTGTATTAGAAGTTTTACAATGCAATACAGGGGTTCTGTAAATTGTATTAGAAGTTTGACAATGCAATGCAGGGGTTCTGTAAATTGTATTAGAAGTTTGACAATGCAATGCAGGGGTTCTGTACATTGTATTAGAAGTTTTACAATGCAATGCAGGGGTTCTGTACATTGTATTAGAAGTTTTACAATGCAATACAGGGGTTCTGTAAATTATATTAGAAGTTTGACAATGCAATGCAGGGGTTCTGTACATTGTATTAGAAGTTTTACAATGCAATACAGGGGTTCTGTAAATTGTATTAGAAGTTTGACAATGCAATGCAGGGGTTCTGTACATTGTATTAGAAGTTTGACAATGCAATACAGGGGTTCTGTAAATTGTATTAGAAGTTTGACAATGCAATGCAGGGGTTCTGTACATTGTATTAGAAGTTTTACAATGCAATACAGGGGTTCTGTAAATTGTATTAGAAGTTTGACAATGCAATGCAGGGGTTCTGTAAATTGTATTAGAAGTTTGACAATGCAATGCAGGGGTTCTGTACATTGTATTAGAAGTTTTACAATGCAATACAGGGGTTCTGTAAATTGTATTAGAAGTTTGACAATGCAATGCAGGGGTTCTGTACATTGTATTAGAAGTTTTACAATGCAATACAGGGGTTCTGTAAATTGTATTAGAAGTTTGACAATGCAATGCAGGGGTTCTGTAAATTGTATTAGAAGTTTGACAATGCAATGCAGGGGTTCTGTACATTGTATTAGAAGTTTTACAATGCAATGCAGGGGTTCTGTACATTGTATTAGAAGTTTTACAATGCAATACAGGGGTTCTGTAAATTATATTAGAAGTTTGACAATGCAATGCAGGGGTTCTGTACATTGTATTAGAAGTTTTACAATGCAATACAGGGGTTCTGTAAATTGTATTAGAAGTTTGACAATGCAATGCAGGGGTTCTGTACATTGTATTAGAAGTTTGACAATGCAATACAGGGGTTCTGTAAATTGTATTAGAAGTTTGACAATGCAATGCAGGGGTTCTGTAAATTGTATTAGAAGTTTGACAATGCAATGCAGGGGTTCTGTACATTGTATTAGAAGTTTTACAATGCAATACAGGGGTTCTGTAAATTGTATTAGAAGTTTGACAATGCAATGCAGGGGTTCTGTAAATTGTATTAGAAGTTTGACAATGCAATGCAGGGGTTCTGTACATTGTATTAGAAGTTTTACAATGCAATACAGGGGTTCTGTAAATTGTATTAGAAGTTTGACAATGCAATGCAGGGGTTCTGTAAATTGTATTAGAAGTTTGACAATGCAATGCAGGGGTTCTGTAAATTGTATTAGAAGTTTGACAATGCAATGCAGGGGTTCTGTACATTGTATTAGAAGTTTGACAATGCAATGCAGGGGTTCTGTAAATTGTATTAGAAGTTTGACAATGCAATGCAGGGGTTCTGTACATTGTATTAGAAGTTTTACAATGCAATACAGGGGTTCTGTAAATTGTATTAGAAGTTTGACAATGCAATGCAGGGGTTCTGTACATTGTATTAGAAGTTTTACAATGCAATGCAGGGGTTCTGTAAATTGTATTAGAAGTTTGACAATGCAATGCAGGGGTTCTGTAAATTGTATTAGAAGTTTGACAATGCAATGCAGGGGTTCTGTACATTGTATTAGAAGTTTTACAATGCAATACAGGGGTTCTGTAAATTGTATTAGAAGTTTTACAAAGCAATGCAGGGGTTCTGTAAATTGTATTAGAAGTTTGACAATGCAATGCAGGGGTTCTGTAAATTGTATTAGAAGTTTGACAATGCAATGCAGGGGTTCTGTAAATTGTATTAGAAGTTTGACAATGCAATGCAGGGGTTCTGTACATTGTATTAGAAGTTTTACAATGCAATGCAGGGGTTCTGTAAATTATATTAGAAGTTTTACAATGCAATACAGGGCTCCTGTAAATTATATTAGAAGTTTTACAATGCAATACAGGGGTTCTGTAAATTGTATTAGAAGTTTTACAATGCAATGCAGGGGTTCTGTAAATTATATTAGAAGTTTTACAATGCAATGCAGGGGTTCTGTAAATTGTATTAGAAGTTTGACAATGCAATGCAGGGGTTCTGTAAATTGTATTAGAAGTTTTACAATGCAATGCAGGGGTTCTGTAAATTGTATTAGAAGTTTTACAATGCAATACAGGGGTTCTGTAAATTATATTAGAAGTTTTCCAATACAATGCAGGGGTTCTGTAAATTATATTAGAAGTTTTACAATACAATGCAGGGGTTCTGTAAATTATATTAGAAGTTTTCCAATACAATGCAGGGGTTCTGTAAATTATATTAGAAGTTTTACAATGCAATGCAGGGGTTCTGTAAATTATATTAGAAGTTTTACAATGCAATACAGGGCTCCTGTAAATTATATTAGAAGTTTTACAATGCAATACAGGGGTTCTGTAAATTGTATTAGAAGTTTTACAATGCAATGCAGGGGTTCTGTAAATTGTATTAGAAGTTTGACAATGCAATGCAGGGGTTCTGTACATTGTATTAGAAGTTTTACAATGCAATGCAGGGGTTCTGTAAATTATATTAGAAGTTTTACAATGCAATACAGGGCTCCTGTAAATTATATTAGAAGTTTTACAATGCAATACAGGGGTTCTGTAAATTGTATTAGAAGTTTTACAATGCAATGCAGGGGTTCTGTAAATTATATTAGAAGTTTTACAATGCAATACAGGGGTTCTGTAAATTGTATTAGAAGTTTGACAATGCAATGCAGGGGTTCTGTACATTGTATTAGAAGTTTTACAATGCAATGCAGGGGTTCTGTAAATTATATTAGAAGTTTTACAATGCAATACAGGGCTCCTGTAAATTATATTAGAAGTTTTACAATGCAATACAGGGGTTCTGTAAATTGTATTAGAAGTTTTACAATGCAATGCAGGGGTTCTGTAAATTATATTAGAAGTTTTACAATGCAATGCAGGGGTTCTGTAAATTGTATTAGAAGTTTGACAATGCAATGCAGGGGTTCTGTAAATTGTATTAGAAGTTTTACAATGCAATGCAGGGGTTCTGTAAATTGTATTAGAAGTTTTACAATGCAATACAGGGGTTCTGTAAATTATATTAGAAGTTTTCCAATACAATGCAGGGGTTCTGTAAATTATATTAGAAGTTTTACAATACAATGCAGGGGTTCTGTAAATTATATTAGAAGTTTTCCAATACAATGCAGGGGTTCTGTAAATTGTATTAGAAGTTTTACAATGCAATGCAGGGGTTCTGTAAATTATATTAGAAGTTTTCCAATACAATGCAGGGGTTCTGTAAATTATATTAGAAGTTTTACAATGCAATGCAGGGGTTCTGTAAATTATATTAGAAGTTTTCCAATACAATGCAGGGGTTCTGTAAATTATATTAGAAGTTTTCCAATACAATGCAGGGGTTCTGTAAATTATATTAGAAGTTTTACAATGCAATACAGGGGTTCTGTAAATTATATTAGAAGTTTTACAAAGCAATGCAGGGGTTCTGTAAATTATATTAGAAGTTTTACAATACAATGCAGGGGTTCTGTAAATTATATTAGAAGTTTTCCAATACAATGCAGGGGTTCTGTAAATTATATTAGAAGTTTTCCAATACAATGCAGGGGTTCTGTAAATTATATTAGAAGTTTTACAATGCAATACAGGGGTTCTGTAAATTATATTAGAAGTTTTACAAAGCAATGCAGGGGTTCTGTAAATTATATTAGAAGTTTTACAATGCAATACAGGGGTTCTGTAAATTATATTAGAAGTTTTACAAAGCAACGCAGGGGTTCTGTAAATTATATTAGAAGTTTTACAATGCAATACAGGGGTTCTGTAAATTATATTAGAAGTTTTACAATGCAATGCAGGGGTTCTGTAAATTGTATTAGAAGTTTTAGAATGCAATACAGGGGTTCTGTAAATTATATTAGAAGTTTTACAATGCAATGCAGGGGTTCTGTAAATTGTATTAGAAGTTTTACAATGCAATGCAGGGGTTCTGTAAATTATATTAGAAGTTTTACAATGCAATACAGGGGTTCTGTAAATTATATTAGAAGTTTTACAAAGCAATACAGGGGTTCTGTAAATTATATTAGAAGTTTTACAATGCAATACAGGGGTTCTGTAAATTATATTAGAAGTTTTACAATGCAATGCAGGGGTTCTGTAAATTATATTAGAAGTTTTACAATGCAATACAGGGGTTCTGTAAATTATATTAGAAGTTTTACAAAGCAATGCAGGGGTTCTGTAAATTATATTAGAAGTTTTACAATGCAATACAGGGGTTCTGTAAATTATATTAGAAGTTTTACAAAGCAATGCAGGGGTTCTGTAAATTATATTAGAAGTTTTACAATGCAATACAGGGGTTCTGTAAATTATATTAGAAGTTTTACAAAGCAATGCAGGGGTTCTGTAAATTATATTAGAAGTTTTACAATGCAATGCAGGGGTTCTGTAAATTATATTAGAAGTTTTACAATGCAATACAGGGGTTCTGTAAATTATATTAGAAGTTTTACAAAGCAATGCAGGGGTTCTGTAAATTATATTAGAAGTTTTACAATGCAATGCAGGGGTTCTGTAAATTGTATTAGATGTTTTACAATGCAATGCAGGGGTTCTGTAAATTATATTAGAAGTTTTACAATGCAATGCAGGGGTTCTGTAAATTGTATTAGAACTTTTACAATGCAATACAGGGGTTCTGTAAATTATATTAGAAGTTTTACAATGCAATACAGGGGTTCTGTAAATTATATTAGAAGTTTTACAATGCAATGCAGGGGTTCTGTAAATTGTATTAGAACTTTTACAATGCAATACAGGGGTTCTGTAAATTATATTAGAAGTTTTACAATGCAATACAGGGGTTCTGTAAATTGTATTAGATGTTTTACAATGCAATGCAGGGGTTCTGTAAATTATATTAGAAGTTTTACAATGCAATACAGGGGTTCTGTAAATTATATTAGAAGTTTTACAATGCAATGCAGGGGTTCTGTAAATTGTATTAGAACTTTTACAATGCAATACAGGGGTTCTGTAAATTATATTAGAAGTTTTACAATGCAATACAGGGGTTCTGTAAATTGTATTAGATGTTTTACAATGCAATACAGGGGTTCTGTAAATTGTATTAGATGTTTTACAATGCAATGCAGGGGTTCTGTAAATTATATTAGAAGTTTTACAATGCAATACAGGGGTTCTGTAAATTATATTAGAAGTTTTACAATGCAATGCAGGGGTTCTGTAAATTATATTAGAAGTTTTACAATGCAATACAGGGGTTCTGTAAATTATATTAGAAGTTTTACAATGCAATGCAGGGGTTCTGTAAATTATATTAGAAGTTTTACAATGCAATGCAGGGGTTCTGTAAATTATATTAGAAGTTTTACAATGCAATACAGGGGTTCTGTAAATTATATTAGAAGTTTTACAATGCAATGCAGGGGTTCTGTGAATTGGATTAGAAGTTTTACAATGCAATGCAGGGGTTCTGTAAATTATATTAGAAGTTTTCCAATACAATGCAGGGGTTCTGTGAATTGGATTAGAAGTTTTACAATGCAATGCAGGGGTTCTGTAAATTATATTAGAAGTTTTCCAATACAATGCAGGGGTTCCAGACATTGCATTAGAAGTTTTACAATGCAATACAGGGGTTCTGTAAATTGTATTAGAAGTTTTACAAAGCAATGCAGGGGTTCTGTAAATTATATTAGAAGTTTTACAATGCAATGCAGGGGTTCTGTAAATTATATTAGAAGTTTTACAATGCAATACAGGGGTTCTGTAAATTGTATTAGAAGTTTTACAAAGCAATGCAGGGGTTCTGTAAATTATATTATAAGTTTTACAAAGCAACGCAGGGGTTCTGTGAATTGGATTAGAAGTTTTACAATGCAATGCAGGGGTTCTGTAAATTATATTAGAAGTTTTCCAATACAATGCAGGGGTTCCAGACATTGCATTAGAAGTTTTACAATGCAATACAGGGGTTCTGTAAATTGTATTAGAAGTTTTACAAAGCAATGCAGGGGTTCTGTAAATTATATTAGAAGTTTTACAATGCAATGCAGGGGTTCTGTAAATTATATTAGAAGTTTTCCAATACAATGCAGGGGTTCTGTAAATTGTATTATAAGTTTTACAATGCAATACAGGGGTTCTGTAAATTATATTAGAAGTTTTCCAATACAATGCAGGGGTTCTGTAAATTATATTAGAAGTTTTCCAATACAATACAGGGGTTCTGTAAATTATATTAGAAGTTTTACAGTGCAATGCATGGGTTCTGTAAATTATATTAGAAGTTTTACAAAGCAATGCAGGAGTTCTGTAAATTATATTAGAAGTTTTACAATGCAATGCATGGGTTCTGTATATTATATTAGAAGTTTTCCAATACAATGCAGGGGTTCTGTAAATTGTATTAGAAGTTTTACAATGCAATACAGGGGTTCTGTAAATTATATTAGTAGTTTTACAAAGCAATGCAGGATTTCTGTAAATTGTATTAGAAGTTTTACAATGCAATACAGGGGTTCTGTAAATTATATTAGTAGTTTTACAAAGCAATACAGGGGTTCTGTACATTGTATTAGAAGTTTTACAATGCAATGCATAATTTATGTAAATTGTATTAGAAGTTTTACAAAGCAATGCAGGATTTCTGTAAATTATATTAGAAGTTTTACAATGCAATGCAGGATTTCTGTAAATTATATTAGAAGTTTTACAATGCAATACAGGGGTTCTGTAAATTATATTAGTAGTTTTACAAAGCAATACAGGGGTTCTGTACATTGTATTAGAAGTTTTACAATGCAATGCATAATTTATGTAAATTGTATTAGAAGTTTTACAAAGCAATGCAGGGGTTCTGTAAATTATATTAGAAGTTTTACAATGCAATACAGGGGTTCTGTAAATTATATTAGAAGTTTTACAATGCAATGCAGGGGTTCTGTAAATTATATTAGAAGTTTTACAATGCAATACAGGGGTTCTGTAAATTATATTAGAAGTTTTACAAAGCAACGCAGGGGTTCTGTAAATTATATTAGAAGTTTTACAATGCAATACAGGGGTTCTGTAAATTATATTAGAAGTTTTACAATGCAATGCAGGGGTTCTGTAAATTGTATTAGAAGTTTTAGAATGCAATACAGGGGTTCTGTAAATTATATTAGAAGTTTTACAATGCAATGCAGGGGTTCTGTAAATTGTATTAGAAGTTTTACAATGCAATGCAGGGGTTCTGTAAATTATATTAGAAGTTTTAGAATGCAATACAGGGGTTCTGTAAATTATATTAGAAGTTTTACAATGCAATGCAGGGGTTCTGTAAATTGTATTAGAAGTTTTACAATGCAATGCAGGGGTTCTGTAAATTATATTAGAAGTTTTACAATGCAATACAGGGGTTCTGTAAATTATATTAGAAGTTTTACAAAGCAATGCAGGGGTTCTGTAAATTATATTAGAAGTTTTACAATGCAATGCAGGGGTTCTGTAAATTGTATTAGATGTTTTACAATGCAATGCAGGGGTTCTGTAAATTATATTAGAAGTTTTACAATGCAATACAGGGGTTCTGTAAATTATATTAGAAGTTTTACAATGCAATGCAGGGGTTCTGTAAATTATATTAGAAGTTTTACAATGCAATGCAGGGGTTCTGTGAATTGGATTAGAAGTTTTACAATGCAATGCAGGGGTTCTGTAAATTATATTAGAAGTTTTCCAATACAATGCAGGGGTTCTGTGAATTGGATTAGAAGTTTTACAATGCAATACAGGGGTTCAGTAAATTGTATTAGAAGTTTTACAATGCAATGCAGGGGTTCTGTAAATTATATTAGAAGTTTTACAATGCAATGCAGGGGTTCCAGACATTGCATTAGAAGTTTTACAATGCAATACAGGGGTTCTGTAAATTGTATTAGAAGTTTTACAATGCAATACAGGGGTTCTGTAAATTGTATTAGAAGTTTTACAATGCAATGCAGGGGTTCTGTAAATTGTATTAGAAGTTTTACAATGCAATGCAGGGGTTCTGTAAATTATATTAGAAGTTTTACAATGCAATGCAGGGGTTCCAGACATTGCATTAGAAGTTTTACAATGCAATACAGGGGTTCTGTAAATTGTATTAGAAGTTTTACAAAGCAATGCTGGGGTTCTGTATATTGTATTAGAAGTTTTACAATGCAATACAGGGGTTCTGTGAATTGGATTAGAAGTTTTACAATGCAATGCAGGGGTTCTGTAAATTGTATTAGAAGTTTTACAATGCAATACAGGGGTTCTGTGAATTGGATTAGAAGTTTTACAATGCAATGCAGGGGTTCTGTAAATTGTATTAGAAGTTTTACAAAGCAATGCAGGGGTTCTGTATATTGTATTAGAAGTTTTACAATGCAATACAGGGGTTCTGTGAATTGGATTAGAAGTTTTACAATGCAATGCAGGGGTTCTGTAAATTGTATTAGAAATTTTGCAATGCAATGCAGGGGTTACGGACATTGCATTGGAAGTTTTGCAATGCAATGCATGGGTTCTGTGTATTATATTAGAAGTTTTACAATGCAATGCATGGGTTCTGTAAATTATATTAGAAGTTTTACAAAGCAATGCAGGAGTTCTGTAAATTATATTAGAAGTTTTACAATGCAATGCATGGGTTCTGCATATTATATTAGAAGTTTTACAAAGCAATGCAGGAGTTCTGTAAATTGTATTAGAAGTTTTACAATGCAATGCAGGAGTTCTGTAAATTATATTAGAAGTTTTACAATGCAATGCATGGGTTCTGTATATTATATTAGAAGTTTTACAAAGCAATGCAGGAGTTCTGTAAATTGTATTAGAAGTTTTACAATGCAATGCAGGAGTTCTGTAAATTATATTAGAAGTTTTACAAAGCAATGCATGGGTTCTGTATATTATATTAGAAGTTTTACAAAGCAATGCAGGAGTTCTGTAAATTGTATTAGAAGTTTTACAATGCAATGCAGGGGTTCTGTAAATTGTATTAGAAGTTTTACAATGCAATGCAGGAGTTCTGTAAATTATATTAGAAGTTTTACAATGCAATGCATGGGTTCTGTAAATTATATTAGAAGTTTTACAATGCAATGCATGGGTTCTGTATATTATATTAGAAGTTTTACAATGCAATGCAGGGGTTCTGTAAATTATATTAGAAGTTTTCCAATACAATGCAGGGGTTCTGTAAATTGTATTAGAAGTTTTACAATGCAATACAGGGGTTCTGTAAATTATATTAGAAGTTTTCCAATACAATGCAGGGGTTCTGTAAATTGTATTAGAAGTTTTACAATGCAATACAGGGGTTCTGTAAATTATATTAGAAGTTTTACAATGCAATGCAGGAGTTCTGTATATTATATTAGAAGTTTTACAATGCAATACAGGGGTTCTGTAAATTATATTAGTAGTTTTACAAAGCAATGCAGGATTTCTGTAAATTGTATTAGAAGTTTTACAATGCAATACAGGGGTTCTGTAAATTATATTAGAAGTTTTCCAATACAATGCAGGGGTTCTGTAAATTGTATTAGAAGTTTTACAATGCAATACAGGGGTTCTGTAAATTATATTAGTAGTTTTACAAAGCAATACAGGGGTTCTGTACATTGTATTAGAAGTTTTACAATGCAATGCATAATTTATGTAAATTGTATTAGAAGTTTTACAAAGCAATGCAGGAGTTTTGTGCATTGTATTGTAAGTTTTACAATGCAGGGGTTCAGTAAATTGTATTAGAAGTTTTACAATGCAATACAGGGGTTCTGTACATTGTATTAGAAGTTTTACAAAGCAATGCAGGGGTTCTGTAAATTATATTAGAAGTTTTACAATGCAATACAGGGGTTCTGTAAATTGTATTAGAAGTTTTACAATGCAATACAGGGGTTCTGTACATTGTATTAGAAGTTTTACAAAGCAATGCAGGGGTTCTGTAAATTATATTAGAAGTTTTACAATGCAATACAGGGGTTCTGTAAATTATATTAGAAGTTTTACAATGCAATACAGGGGTTCTGTAAATTATATTAGAAGTTTTACAATGCAATACAGGGGTTCTGTAAATTATATTAGAAGTTTTACAATGCAATACAGGGGTTCTGTAAATTATATTAGAAGTTTTACAAAGCAATGCAGGGGTTCTGTAAATTATATTAGAAGTTTTACAATGCAATGCAGGGGTTCTGTAAATTATATTAGAAGTTTTACAATGCAATACAGGGGTTCTGTAAATTATATTAGAAGTTTTACAAAGCAACGCAGGGGTTCTGTAAATTATATTAGAAGTTTTACAATGCAATACAGGGGTTCTGTAAATTATATTAGAAGTTTTACAATGCAATGCAGGGGTTCTGTAAATTGTATTAGAAGTTTTAGAATGCAATACAGGGGTTCTGTAAATTATATTAGAAGTTTTACAATGCAATGCAGGGGTTCTGTAAATTGTATTAGAAGTTTTACAATGCAATGCAGGGGTTCTGTAAATTATATTAGAAGTTTTACAATGCAATACAGGGGTTCTGTAAATTATATTAGAAGTTTTACAAAGCAATACAGGGGTTCTGTAAATTATATTAGAAGTTTTACAATGCAATACAGGGGTTCTGTAAATTATATTAGAAGTTTTACAATGCAATACAGGGGTTCTGTAAATTATATTAGAAGTTTTACAAAGCAATGCAGGGGTTCTGTAAATTATATTAGAAGTTTTACAATGCAATACAGGGGTTCTGTAAATTATATTAGAAGTTTTACAAAGCAATGCAGGATTTCTGTAAATTGTATTAGAAGTTTTACAATGCAATGCATGGGTTCTGTAAATTATATTAGAAGTTTTACAAAGCAATGCAGGAGTTCTGTAAATTGTATTAGAAGTTTTACAATGCAATGCAGGAGTTCTGTAAATTATATTAGAAGTTTTACAATGCAATGCATGGGTTCTGCATATTATATTAGAAGTTTTACAAAGCAATGCAGGAGTTCTGTAAATTCTATTAGAAGTTTTACAATGCAATGCAGGAGTTCTGTAAATTATATTAGAAGTTTTACAATGCAATGCATGGGTTCTGTATATTATATTAGAAGTTTTACAAAGCAATGCAGGAGTTCTGTAAATTGTATTAGAAGTTTTACAATGCAATGCAGGAGTTCTGTAAATTATATTAGAAGTTTTACAAAGCAATGCATGGGTTCTGTATATTATATTAGAAGTTTTACAAAGCAATGCAGGAGTTCTGTAAATTGTATTAGAAGTTTTACAATGCAATGCAGGGGTTCTGTAAATTGTATTAGAAGTTTTACAATGCAATGCAGGGGTTCTGTAAATTGTATTAGAAGTTTTACAATGCAATGCAGGAGTTCTGTAAATTATATTAGAAGTTTTACAATGCAATGCATGGGTTCTGTAAATTATATTAGAAGTTTTACAATGCAATGCATGGGTTCTGTATATTATATTAGAAGTTTTACAATGCAATGCAGGGGTTCTGTAAATTATATTAGAAGTTTTCCAATACAATGCAGGGGTTCTGTAAATTATATTAGAAGTTTTACAATGCAATACAGGGGTTCTGTAAATTATATTAGAAGTTTTCCAATACAATGCAGGGGTTCTGTAAATTGTATTAGAAGTTTTACAATGCAATACAGGGGTTCTGTAAATTATATTAGTAGTTTTACAAAGCAATGCAGGATTTCTGTAAATTGTATTAGAAGTTTTACAATGCAATACAGGGGTTCTGTAAATTATATTAGAAGTTTTCCAATACAATGCAGGGGTTCTGTAAATTGTATTAGAAGTTTTACAATGCAATACAGGGGTTCTGTAAATTATATTAGTAGTTTTACAAAGCAATACAGGGGTTCTGTACATTGTATTAGAAGTTTTACAATGCAATGCATAATTTATGTAAATTGTATTAGAAGTTTTACAAAGCAATGCAGGAGTTTTGTGCATTGTATTGTAAGTTTTACAATGCAGGGGTTCAGTAAATTGTATTAGAAGTTTTACAATGCAATACAGGGGTTCTGTACATTGTATTAGAAGTTTTACAAAGCAATGCAGGGGTTCTGTAAATTATATTAGAAGTTTTACAATGCAATACAGGGGTTCTGTAAATTGTATTAGAAGTTTTACAATGCAATACAGGGGTTCTGTACATTGTATTAGAAGTTTTACAAAGCAATGCAGGGGTTCTGTAAATTATATTAGAAGTTTTACAATGCAATACAGGGGTTCTGTAAATTATATTAGAAGTTTTACAATGCAATACAGGGGTTCTGTAAATTATATTAGAAGTTTTACAATGCAATACAGGGGTTCTGTAAATTATATTAGAAGTTTTACAATGCAATACAGGGGTTCTGTAAATTATATTAGAAGTTTTACAAAGCAATGCAGGGGTTCTGTAAATTATATTAGAAGTTTTACAATGCAATGCAGGGGTTCTGTAAATTATATTAGAAGTTTTACAAGGCAATACAGGGGTTCTGTAAATTATATTAGAAGTTTTACAAAGCAACGCAGGGGTTCTGTAAATTATATTAGAAGTTTTACAGTGCAATACAGGGGTTCTGTAAATTATATTAGAAGTTTTACAATGCAATGCAGGGGTTCTGTAAATTGTATTAGAAGTTTTAGAATGCAATACAGGGGTTCTGTAAATTATATTAGAAGTTTTACAATGCAATGCAGGGGTTCTGTAAATTGTATTAGAAGTTTTACAATGCAATGCAGGGGTTCTGTAAATTATATTAGAAGTTTTACAATGCAATACAGGGGTTCTGTAAATTATATTAGAAGTTTTACAAAGCAATACAGGGGTTCTGTAAATTATATTAGAAGTTTTACAATGCAATACAGGGGTTCTGTAAATTATATTAGAAGTTTTACAATGCAATACAGGGGTTCTGTAAATTATATTAGAAGTTTTACAAAGCAATGCAGGGGTTCTGTAAATTATATTAGAAGTTTTACAATGCAATACAGGGGTTCTGTAAATTATATTAGAAGTTTTACAAAGCAATGCAGGATTTCTGTAAATTGTATTAGAAGTTTTACAATGCAATACAGGGGTTCTGTAAATTATATTAGAAGTTTTACAATGCAATACAGGGGTTCTGTAAATTATATTAGAAGTTTTACAATGCAATACAGGGGTTCTGTAAATTATATTAGAAGTTTTACAAAGCAATGCAGGGGTTCTGTAAATTATATTAGAAGTTTTACAATGCAATACAGGGGTTCTGTAAATTATATTAGAAGTTTTACAATGCAATACAGGGGTTCTGTAAATTATATTAGAAGTTTTACAATGCAATACAGGGGTTCTGTAAATTATATTAGAAGTTTTACAATGCAATGCAGGGGTTCTGTAAATTGTATTAGAAGTTTTCCAATACAATGAAGGGGTTCTGTAAATTGTATTAGAAGTTTTACAATGCAATACAGGGGTTCTGTAAATTATATTAGTAGTTTTACAAAGCAATACAGGGGTTCTGTACATTGTATTAGAAGTTTTACAATGCAATGCATAATTTATGTAAATTGTATTAGAAGTTTTACAAAGCAATGCAGGAGTTTTGTGCATTGTATTGTAAGTTTTACAATGCAGGGGTTCAGTAAATTGTATTAGAAGTTTTACAATGCAATACAGGGGTTCTGTACATTGTATTAGAAGTTTTACAATGCAATGCAGGGGTTCTGTAAATTGTATTAGAAGTTTTACAATGCAATACAGGGGTTCTGTAAATTATATTAGAAGTTTTACAAAGCAATGCAGGGGTTCTGTAAAATGTATTAGAAGTTTTACAAAGCAATGCAGGGGTTCTGTAAATTATATTAGAAGTTTTACAATGCAATACAGGGGTTCTGTAAATTATATTAGAAGTTTTACAATGCAATACAGGGGTTCTGTAAATTATATTAGAAGTTTTACAATGCAATACAGGGGTTCTGTAAATTATATTAGAAGTTTTACAAAGCAATGCAGGGGTTCTGTAAATTATATTAGAAGTTTTACAATGCAATGCAGGGGTTCTGTAAATTATATTAGAAGTTTTACAATGCAATACAGGGGTTCTGTAAATTATATTAGAAGTTTTACAAAGCAACGCAGGGGTTCTGTAAATTATATTAGAAGTTTTACAATGCAATACAGGGGTTCTGTAAATTATATTAGAAGTTTTACAATGCAATGCAGGGGTTCTGTAAATTGTATTAGAAGTTTTAGAATGCAATACAGGGGTTCTGTAAATTATATTAGAAGTTTTACAATGCAATGCAGGGGTTCTGTAAATTGTATTAGAAGTTTTACAATGCAATGCAGGGGTTCTGTAAATTATATTAGAAGTTTTACAATGCAATACAGGGGTTCTGTAAATTATATTAGAAGTTTTACAAAGCAATACAGGGGTTCTGTAAATTATATTAGAAGTTTTACAATGCAATACAGGGGTTCTGTAAATTATATTAGAAGTTTTACAATGCAATACAGGGGTTCTGTAAATTATATTAGAAGTTTTACAAAGCAATGCAGGGGTTCTGTAAATTATATTAGAAGTTTTACAATGCAATACAGGGGTTCTGTAAATTATATTAGAAGTTTTACAAAGCAATGCAGGGGTTCTGTAAATTATATTAGAAGTTTTACAATGCAATGCAGGGGTTCTGTAAATTGTATTAGATGTTTTACAATGCAATGCAGGGGTTCTGTAAATTATATTAGAAGTTTTACAATGCAATACAGGGGTTCTGTAAATTATATTAGAAGTTTTACAATGCAATGCAGGGGTTCTGTAAATTATATTAGAAGTTTTACAATGCAATACAGGGGTTCTGTAAATTATATTAGAAGTTTTACAATGCAATGCAGGGGTTCTGTGAATTGGATTAGAAGTTTTACAATGCAATGCAGGGGTTCTGTAAATTATATTAGAAGTTTTCCAATACAATGCAGGGGTTCTGTGAATTGGATTAGAAGTTTTACAATGCAATGCAGGGGTTCTGTAAATTATATTAGAAGTTTTACAATGCAATGCAGGGGTTCCAGACATTGCATTAGAAGTTTTACAATGCAATACAGGGGTTCTGTAAATTGTATTAGAAGTTTTACAAAGCAATGCAGGGGTTCTGTAAATTATATTAGAAGTTTTACAATGCAATACAGGGGTTCTGTGAATTGGATTAGAAGTTTTACAATGCAATGCAGGGGTTCTGTAAATTGTATTAGAAGTTTTACAATGCAATACAGGGGTTCTGTGAATTGGATTAGAAGTTTTACAATGCAATGCAGGGGTTCTGTAAATTGTATTAGAAGTTTTACAAAGCAATGCATGGGTTCTGTATATTATATTAGAAGTTTTACAATGCAATGCATGGGTTCTGTAAATTATATTAGAAGTTTTACAATGCAATGCATGGGTTCTGTGTATTATATTAGAAGTTTTACAATGCAATGCATGGGTTCTGTAAATTATATTAGAAGTTTTACAAAGCAATGCAGGAGTTCTGTAAATTGTATTAGAAGTTTTACAATGCAATGCAGGAGTTCTGTAAATTATATTAGAAGTTTTACAAAGCAATGCATGGGTTCTGTATATTATATTAGAAGTTTTACAAAGCAATGCAGGAGTTCTGTAAATTGTATTAGAAGTTTTACAATGCAATGCAGGGGTTCTGTAAATTGTATTAGAAGTTTTACAATGCAATGCAGGGGTTCTGTAAATTGTATTAGAAGTTTTACAATGCAATGCAGGAGTTCTGTAAATTATATTAGAAGTTTTACAATGCAATGCATGGGTTCTGTATATTATATTAGAAGTTTTACAATGCAATGCATGGGTTCTGTAAATTATATTAGAAGTTTTACAATGCAATGCATGGGTTCTGTAAATTATATTAGAAGTTTTACAAAGCAATGCAGGAGTTCTGTAAATTGTATTAGAAGTTTTACAAAGCAATGCAGGAGTTCTGTAAATTATATTAGAAGTTTTACAATGCAATGCAGGGGTTCTGTAAATTGTATTAGAAGTTTTACAATGCAATGCATGGGTTCTGTAAATTATATTAGAAGTTTTACAAAGCAATGCAGGAGTTCTGTAAATTATATTAGAAGTTTTACAAAGCAATGCAGGAGTTCTGTAAATTGTATTAGAAGTTTTACAATGCAATGCATGGGTTCTGTAAATTATATTAGAAGTTTTACAATGCAATGCATGGGTTCTGTAAATTATATTAGAAGTTTTACAATGCAATGCATGGGTTCTGTATATTATATTAGAAGTTTTACAATGCAATGCAGGGGTTCTGTAAATTATATTAGAAGTTTTCCAATACAATGCAGGGGTTCTGTAAATTGTATTAGAAGTTTTACAATGCAATGCAGGGGTTCTGTAAATTATATTAGAAGTTTTCCAATACAATGCAGGGGTTCTGTAAATTATATTAGAAGTTTTACAATGCAATACAGGGGTTCTGTAAATTATATTAGAAGTTTTCCAATACAATGCAGGGGTTCTGTAAATTATATTAGAAGTTTTACAATGCAATACAGGGGTTCTGTAAATTATATTAGTAGTTTTCCAATACAATACAGGGGTTCTGTAAATTATATTAGAAGTTTTCCAATACAATGCAGGGGTTCTGTAAATTATATTAGAAGTTTTACAATGCAATACAGGGGTTCTGTAAATTATATTAGTAGTTTTACAAAGCAATGCAGGATTTCTGTAAATTGTATTAGAAGTTTTACAATGCAATGCAGGGGTTCTGTAAATTGTATTAGAAGTTTTCCAATACAATGCAGGGGTTCTGTAAATTGTATTAGAAGTTTTACAATGCAATACAGGGGTTCTGTAAATTATATTAGTAGTTTTACAAAGCAATGCAGGATTTCTGTAAATTGTATTAGAAGTTTTACAATGCAATACAGGGGTTCTGTAAATTATATTAGTAGTTTTACAAAGCAATACAGGGGTTCTGTACATTGTATTAGAAGTTTTACAATGCAATGCATAATTTATGTAAATTGTATTAGAAGTTTTACAAAGCAATGCAGGAGTTTTGTGCATTGTATTGTAAGTTTTACAATGCAGGGGTTCAGTAAATTGTATTAGAAGTTTTACAATGCAATACAGGGGTTCTGTACATTGTATTAGAAGTTTTACAATGCAATGCAGGGGTTCTGTAAATTATATTAGAAGTTTTACAATGCAATACAGGGGTTCTGTAAATTATATTAGAAGTTTTACAAAGCAATGCAGGGGTTCTGTAAATTGTATTAGAAGTTTTACAAAGCAATGCAGGGGTTCTGTAAATTATATTAGAAGTTTTACAATGCAATACAGGGGTTCTGTAAATTATATTAGAAGTTTTACAATGCAATACAGGGGTTCTGTAAATTGTATTAGAAGTTTTACAAAGCAATGCAGGGGTTCTGTAAATTATATTAGAAGTTTTAGAATGCAATACAGGGGTTCTGTAAATTATATTAGAAGTTTTACAATGCAATGCAGGGGTTCTGTGAATTGGATTAGAAGTTTTACAATGCAATGCAGGGGTTCTGTAAATTATATTAGAAGTTTTCCAATACAATGCAGGGGTTCTGTGAATTGGATTAGAAGTTTTACAATGCAATGCAGGGGTTCTGTAAATTATATTAGAAGTTTTACAATGCAATGCAGGGGTTCCAGACATTGCATTAGAAGTTTTACAATGCAATACAGGGGTTCTGTAAATTGTATTAGAAGTTTTACAAAGCAATGCAGGGGTTCTGTAAATTATATTAGAAGTTTTACAATGCAATACAGGGGTTCTGTGAATTGGATTAGAAGTTTTACAATGCAATACAGGGGTTCTGTGAATTGGATTAGAAGTTTTACAATGCAATGCAGGGGTTCTGTAAATTGTATTAGAAGTTTTACAATGCAATGCAGGGGTTCTGTATATTGTATTAGAAGTTTTACAATGCAATGCAGGGGTTCTGTAAATTATATTAGTAGTTTTACAAAGCAATACAGGGGTTCTGTACATTGTATTAGAAGTTTTACAATGCAATGCATAATTTATGTAAATTGTATTAGAAGTTTTACAAAGCAATGCAGGAGTTTTGTGCATTGTATTGTAAGTTTTACAATGCAGGGGTTCAGTAAATTGTATTAGAAGTTTTACAATGCAATACAGGGGTTCTGTACATTGTATTAGAAGTTTTACAAAGCAATGCAGGGGTTCTGTAAATTGTATTAGAAGTTTTACAATGCAATGCAGGGGTTCTGTAAATTGTATTAGAAGTTTTACAATGCAATGCAGGGGTTCTGTAAATTATATTAGAAGTTTTACAATGCAATACAGGGGTTCTGTAAATTATATTAGAAGTTTTACAATGCAATACAGGGGTTCTGTAAATTATATTAGAAGTTTTACAATGCAATACAGGGGTTCTGTAAATTATATTAGAAGTTTTACAATGCAATACAGGGGTTCTGTAAATTATATTAGAAGTTTTACAAAGCAATGCAGGGGTTCTGTAAATTATATTAGAAGTTTTACAAAGCAATGCAGGGGTTCTGTAAATTATATTAGAAGTTTTACAAAGCAATACAGGGGTTCTGTAAATTATATTAGAAGTTTTACAAAGCAATGCAGGGGTTCTGTAAATTATATTAGAAGTTTTACAATGCAATACAGGGGTTCTGTAAATTATATTAGAAGTTTTACAATGCAATACAGGGGTTCTGTAAATTATATTAGAAGTTTTACAATGCAATACAGGGGTTCTGTAAATTATATTAGAAGTTTTACAAAGCAATACAGGGGTTCTGTAAATTATATTAGAAGTTTTACAAAGCAATGCAGGGGTTCTGTAAATTATATTAGAAGTTTTACAATGCAATGCAGGGGTTCTGTAAATTGTATTAGAAGTTTTACAATGCAATGCAGGGGTTCTGTAAATTATATTAGAAGTTTTACAATGCAATACAGGGGTTCTGTAAATTATATTAGAAGTTTTACAATGCAATACAGGGGTTCTGTAAATTATATTAGAAGTTTTACAATGCAATACAGGGGTTCTGTAAATTATATTAGAAGTTTTACAATGCAATACAGGGGTTCTGTAAATTATATTAGAAGTTTTACAAAGCAATGCAGGGGTTCTGTAAATTATATTAGAAGTTTTACAATGCAATACAGGGGTTCTGTAAATTATATTAGAAGTTTTACAATGCAATACAGGGGTTCTGTAAATTATATTAGAAGTTTTACAATGCAATACAGGGGTTCTGTAAATTATATTAGAAGTTTTACAAAGCAATGCAGGGGTTCTGTAAATTATATTAGAAGTTTTACAATGCAATACAGGGGTTCTGTAAATTATATTAGAAGTTTTACAAAGCAATGCAGGGGTTCTGTAAATTATATTAGAAGTTTTACAATGCAATACAGGGGTTCTGTAAATTGTATTAGATGTTTTACAATGCAATGCAGGGGTTCTGTAAATTATATTAGAAGTTTTACAATGCAATACAGGGGTTCTGTAAATTATATTAGAAGTTTTACAATGCAATGCAGGGGTTCTGTAAATTATATTAGAAGTTTTACAATGCAATGCAGGGGTTCTGTAAATTATATTAGAAGTTTTACAATGCAATGCAGGGGTTCTGTAAATTGTATTAGAAGTTTTACAATGCAATACAGGGGTTCTGTAAATTATATTAGAAGTTTTACAATGCAATGCAGGGGTTCTGTGAATTGGATTGGAAGTTTTACAATGCAATGCAGGGGTTCTGTAAATTATATTAGAAGTTTTACAATGCAATACAGGGGTTCTGTAAATTATATTAGAAGTTTTACAATGCAATGCAGGGGTTCTGTGAATTGGATTAGAAGTTTTACAATGCAATGCAGGGGTTCTGTAAATTATATTAGAAGTTTTCCAATACAATGCAGGGGTTCTGTGAATTGGATTAGAAGTTTTACAATGCAATGCAGGGGTTCTGTAAATTATATTAGAAGTTTTACAATGCAATGCAGGGGTTCCAGACATTGCATTAGAAGTTTTACAATGCAATACAGGGGTTCTGTAAATTGTATTAGAAGTTTTACAAAGCAATGCAGGGGTTCTGTAAATTATATTAGAAGTTTTACAATGCAATACAGGGGTTCTGTAAATTGTATTAGAAGTTTTACAAAGCAATGCAGGGGTTCTGTAAATTATATTAGAAGTTTTACAATGCAATGCAGGGGTTCTGTAAATTGTATTAGAAGTTTTACAATGCAATACAGGGGTTCTGTGAATTGGATTAGAAGTTTTACAATGCAATGCAGGGGTTCTGTAAATTGTATTAGAAGTTTTACAAAGCAATGCAGGGGTTCTGTATATTGTATTAGAAGTTTTACAATGCAATACAGGGGTTCTGTGAATTGGATTAGAAGTTTTACAATGCAATGCAGGGGTTCTGTAAATTGTATTAGAAGTTTTGCAATGCAATGCAGGGGTTCCGGACATTGCATTGGAAGTTTTGCAATGCAATGCATGGGTTCTGTGTATTATATTAGAAGTTTTACAATGCAATGCATGGGTTCTGTAAATTATATTAGAAGTTTTACAATGCAATGCATGGGTTCTGTATATTATATTAGAAGTTTTACAAAGCAATGCAGGAGTTCTGTAAATTGTATTAGAAGTTTTACAATGCAATGCAGGAGTTCTGTAAATTATATTAGAAGTTTTACAAAGCAATGCATGGGTTCTGTATATTATATTAGAAGTTTTACAAAGCAATGCAGGAGTTCTGTAAATTGTATTAGAAGTTTTACAATGCAATGCAGGGGTTCTGTAAATTGTATTAGAAGTTTTACAATGCAATGCAGGGGTTCTGTAAATTGTATTAGAAGTTTTACAATGCAATGCAGGAGTTCTGTAAATTATATTAGAAGTTTTACAATGCAATGCATGGGTTCTGTATATTATATTAGAAGTTTTACAATGCAATGCATGGGTTCTGTAAATTATATTAGAAGTTTTACAATGCAATGCATGGGTTCTGTAAATTATATTAGAAGTTTTACAAAGCAATGCAGGAGTTCTGTAAATTGTATTAGAAGTTTTACAAAGCAATGCAGGAGTTCTGTAAATTATATTAGAAGTTTTACAATGCAATGCAGGGGTTCTGTAAATTGTATTAGAAGTTTTACAATGCAATGCATGGGTTCTGTAAATTATATTAGAAGTTTTACAAAGCAATGCAGGAGTTCTGTAAATTATATTAGAAGTTTTACAAAGCAATGCAGGAGTTCTGTAAATTGTATTAGAAGTTTTACAATGCAATGCATGGGTTCTGTAAATTATATTAGAAGTTTTACAATGCAATGCATGGGTTCTGTATATTATATTAGAAGTTTTACAATGCAATGCAGGGGTTCTGTAAATTGTATTAGAAGTTTTACAATGCAATACAGGGGTTCTGTAAATTATATTAGAAGTTTTACAAAGCAATGCAGGAGTTCTGTAAATTGTATTAGAAGTTTTACAATGCAATGCAGGGGTTCTGTAAATTATATTAGAAGTTTTACAATGCAATGCATGGGTTCTGTATATTATATTAGAAGTTTTACAATGCAATGCATGGGTTCTGTAAATTATATTAGAAGTTTTACAATGCAATGCATGGGTTCTGTATATTATATTAGAAGTTTTACAATGCAATGCAGGGGTTCTGTAAATTGTATTAGAAGTTTTACAATGCAATACAGGGGTTCTGTAAATTATATTAGAAGTTTTCCAATACAATGCAGGGGTTCTGTAAATTGTATTAGAAGTTTTACAATGCAATACAGGGGTTCTGTAAATTATATTAGTAGTTTTACAAAGCAATGCAGGATTTCTGTAAATTGTATTAGAAGTTTTACAATGAAATGCAGGGGTTCTGTAAATTGTATTAGAAGTTTTACAATACAATGCAGGGGTTCTGTAAATTGTATTAGAAGTTTTACAATGCAATGCAGGGGTTCTGTAAATTATATTAGTAGTTTTACAATGCAATGCAGGGGTTCTGTAAATTGTATTAGAAGTTTTACAATACAATGCAGGGGTTCTGTAAATTGTATTAGAAGTTTTACAATGCAATGCAGGGGTTCTGTAAATTGTATTAGAAGTTTTACAATACAATGCAGGGGTTCTGTAAATTGTATTAGAAGTTTTACAATGCAATGCAGGGGTTCTGTACATTGTATTAGAAGTTTTACAATGCAATGCAGGGGTTCTGTAAATTGTATTAGAAGTTTTACAATACAATGCAGGGGTTCTGTAAATTGTATTAGAAGTTTTACAATGCAATGCAGGGGTTCTGTAAATTGTATTAGAAGTTTTACAATACAATGCAGGGGTTCTGTGAATTGTATTAGAAGTTTTACAATGCAATGCAGGGGTTCTGTAAATTGTATTAGAAGTTTTACAATACAATGCAGGGGTTCTGTAAATTGTATTAGAAGTTTTACAATGCAATGCAGGGGTTCTGTAAATTATATTAGTAGTTTTACAAAGCAATACAGGGGTTCTGTAAATTGTATTAGAAGTTTTACAAAGCAATACAGGGGTTCTGTAAATTATATTAGAAGTTTTACAATGCAATACAGGGGTTCTGTAAATTATATTAGAAGTTTTACAAAGCAATACAGGGGTTCTGTAAATTGTATTAGAAGTTTTACAATGCAATACAGGGGTTCTGTAAATTATATTAGAAGTTTTACAAAGCAATACAGGGGTTCTGTAAATTGTATTAGATGTTTTACAATGCAATACAGGGGTTCTGTAAATTGTATTAGAAGTTTTACAAAGCAATACAGGGGTTCTGTAAATTATATTAGATGTTTTACAATGCAATACAGGGGTTCTGTAAATTATATTAGAAGTTTTACAATGCAATACAGGGGTTCTGTAAATTGTATTAGAAGTTTTACAAAGCAATACAGGGGTTCTGTAAATTATATTAGATGTTTTACAATGCAATACAGGGGTTCTGTAAATTATATTAGAAGTTTTACAATGCAATACAGGGGTTCTGTAAATTGTATTAGAAGTTTTACAAAGCAATACAGGGGTTCTGTAAATTATATTAGAAGTTTTACAATGCAATGCAGGGGTTCTGTAAATTATATTAGAAGTTTTACAATGCAATACAGGGGTTCTGTAAATTGTATTAGAAGTTTTACAAAGCAATACAGGGGTTCTGTAAATTATATTAGAAGTTTTACAATGCAATACAGGGGTTCTGTAAATTATATTAGAAGTTTTACAATGCAATGCAGGGGTTCTGTAAATTATATTAGAAGTTTTACAATGCAATACAGGGGTTCTGTAAATTATATTAGAAGTTTTACAATGCAATGCAGGGGTTCTGTAAATTATATTAGAAGTTTTACAATGCAATGCAGGGGTTCTGTAAATTATATTAGAAGTTTTACAATGCAATACAGGGGTTCTGTAAATTATATTAGAAGTTTTACAATGCAATGCAGGGGTTCTGTAAATTATATTAGAAGTTTTACAATGCAATACAGGGGTTCTGTAAATTATATTAGAAGTTTTACAATGCAATGCAGGGGTTCTGTAAATTATATTAGAAGTTTTACAATGCAATACAGGGGTTCTGTAAATTATATTAGAAGTTTTACAATGCAATGCAGGGGTTCTGTAAATTATATTAGAAGTTTTACAATGCAATGCAGGGGTTCTGTAAATTATATTAGAAGTTTTACAATGCAATACAGGGGTTCTGTAAATTATATTAGAAGTTTTACAATGCAATACAGGGGTTCTGTAAATTATATTAGAAGTTTTACAATGCAATGCAGGGGTTCTGTAAATTATATTAGAAGTTTTACAATGCAATACAGGGGTTCTGTAAATTATATTAGAAGTTTTACAATGCAATGCAGGGGTTCTGTAAATTATATTAGAAGTTTTACAATGCAATACAGGGGTTCTGTAAATTATATTAGAAGTTTTACAATGCAATGCAGGGGTTCTGTAAATTGTATTAGAAGTTTTACAAAGCAATACAGGGGTTCTGTAAATTGTATTAGAAGTTTTACAAAGCAATACAGGGGTTCTGTAAATTGTATTAGATGTTTTACAATGCAATACAGGGGTTCTGTAAATTGTATTAGAAGTTTTACAAAGCAATACAGGGGTTCTGTAAATTATATTAGAAGTTTTACAATGCAATACAGGGGTTCTGTAAATTATATTAGAAGTTTTACAATGCAATACAGGGGTTCTGTAAATTGTATTAGAAGTTTTACAAAGCAATACAGGGGTTCTGTAAATTATATTAGAAGTTTTACAATGCAATACAGGGGTTCTGTAAATTATATTAGAAGTTTTACAATGCAATGCAGGGGTTCTGTAAATTATATTAGAAGTTTTACAATGCAATACAGGGGTTCTGTAAATTGTATTAGAAGTTTTACAAAGCAATACAGGGGTTCTGTAAATTGTATTAGATGTTTTACAATGCAATACAGGGGTTCTGTAAATTATATTAGTAGTTTTACAATGCAATGCAGGGGTTCTGTAAATTATATTAGAAGTTTTACAATGCAATACAGGGGTTCTGTAAATTGTATTAGATGTTTTACAATGCAATGCAGGGGTTCTGTACATTATATTAGAAGTTTTACAATGCAATGCAGGGGTTCTGTAAATTATATTAGAAGTTTTAGAATGCAATACAGGGGTTCTGTAAATTATATTAGAAGTTTTACAATGCAATGCAGGGGTTCTGTAAATTATATTAGAAGTTTTACAATGCAATGCAGGGGTTCTGTAAATTATATTAGAAGTTTTACAATGCAATGCAGGGGCTCTGTAAATTATATTAGAAGTTTTACAATGCAATACAGGGGTTCTGTAAATTGTATTAGAAGTTTTACAATGCAATGCAGGGGTTCTGTAAATTATATTAGAAGTTTTACAATGCAATGCAGGGGCTCTGTAAATTATATTAGAAGTTTGACAATGCAATACAGGGGTTCTGTAAATTATATTAGAAGTTTTACAATGCAATGCAGGGGTTCTGTAAATTATATTAGAAGTTTTACAATGCAATACAGGGGTTCTGTAAATTATATTAGAAGTTTTACAATGCAATGCAGGGGTTCTGTAAATTATATTAGAAGTTTTACAATGCAATGCAGGGGCTCTGTAAATTATATTAGAAGTTTGACAATGCAATGCAGGGGTTCTGTAAATTATATTAGAAGTTTTACAATGCAATGCAGGGGTTCTGTAAATTATATTAGAAGTTTTACAATGCAATGCAGGGGCTCTGTAAATTATATTAGAAGTTTGACAATGCAATGCAGGGGTTCTGTACATTGTATTAGAAGTTTTACAATGCAATGCAGGGGTTCTGTAAATTATATTAGAAGTTTTACAATGCAATACAGGGGTTCTGTAAATTATATTAGAAGTTTTACAATGCAATGCAGGGGTTCTGTAAATTATATTAGAAGTTTTACAATGCAATGCAGGGGTTCTGTAAATTATATTAGAAGTTTTACAATGCAATACAGGGGTTCTGTAAATTATATTAGAAGTTTTACAATGCAATGCAGGGGTTCTGTAAATTATATTAGAAGTTTTACAATGCAATGCAGGGGCTCTGTAAATTATATTAGAAGTTTGACAATGCAATGCAGGGGTTCTGTACATTGTATTAGAAGTTTTACAATGCAATGCAGGGGTTCTGTAAATTATATTAGAAGTTTTACAATGCAATACAGGGGTTCTGTAAATTGTATTAGAAGTTTTACAAAGCAATACAGGGGTTCTGTAAATTATATTAGAAGTTTTACAATGCAATACAGGGGTTCTGTAAATTATATTAGAAGTTTTACAATGCAATGCAGGGGTTCTGTAAATTATATTAGAAGTTTTACAATGCAATACAGGGGTTCTGTAAATTGTATTAGAAGTTTTACAAAGCAATACAGGGGTTCTGTAAATTGTATTAGATGTTTTACAATGCAATACAGGGGTTCTGTAAATTATATTAGTAGTTTTACAATGCAATGCAGGGGTTCTGTAAATTATATTAGAAGTTTTACAATGCAATACAGGGGTTCTGTAAATTGTATTAGATGTTTTACAATGCAATGCAGGGGTTCTGTACATTATATTAGAAGTTTTACAATGCAATACAGGGGTTCTGTAAATTGTATTAGATGTTTTACAATGCAATACAGGGGTTCTGTAAATTATATTAGTAGTTTTACAATGCAATGCAGGGGTTCTGTAAATTATATTAGAAGTTTTAGAATGCAATACAGGGGTTCTGTAAATTATATTAGAAGTTTTACAATGCAATGCAGGGGTTCTGTAAATTATATTAGAAGTTTTACAATGCAATACAGGGGTTCTGTAAATTGTATTAGATGTTTTACAATGCAATACAGGGGTTCTGTAAATTATATTAGTAGTTTTACAATGCAATGCAGGGGTTCTGTAAATTATATTAGAAGTTTTAGAATGCAATACAGGGGTTCTGTAAATTATATTAGAAGTTTTACAATGCAATGCAGGGGTTCTGTAAATTGTATTAGAAGTTTTAGAATGCAATACAGGGGTTCTGTAAATTATATTAGAAGTTTTACAATGCAATGCAGGGGTTCTGTAAATTATATTAGAAGTTTTACAATGCAATGCAGGGGCTCTGTAAATTATATTAGAAGTTTTACAATGCAATGCAGGGGTTCTGTAAATTGTATTAGAAGTTTTACAATGCAATGCAGGGGTTCTGTAAATTGTATTAGAAGTTTTACAATGCAATGCAGGGGTTCTGTAAATTGTATTAGAAGTTTTACAATGCAATGCAGGGGTTCTGTAAATTGTATTAGAAGTTTTACAAAGCAATACAGGGGTTCTGTAAATTGTATTAGATGTTTTACAATGCAATACAGGGGTTCTGTAAATTGTATTAGAAGTTTTACAATGCAATGCAGGGGTTCTGTAAATTATATTAGAAGTTTTACAATGCAATGCAGGGGTTCTGTAAATTGTATTAGAAGTTTTACAATGCAATGCAGGGGTTCTGTAAATTGTATTAGAAGTTTTAGAATGCAATACAGGGGTTCTGTAAATTATATTAGAAGTTTTACAATGCAATGCAGGGGTTCTGTAAATTATATTAGAAGTTTTACAATGCAATGCAGGGGCTCTGTAAATTATATTAGAAGTTTTACAATGCAATGCAGGGGTTCTGTAAATTGTATTAGAAGTTTTACAATGCAATGCAGGGGTTCTGTAAATTGTATTAGAAGTTTTACAATGCAATGCAGGGGTTCTGTAAATTATATTAGAAGTTTGACAATGCAATGCAGGGGTTCTGTAAATTATATTAGAAGTTTTACAATGCAATACAGGGGTTCTGTAAATTGTATTAGAAGTTTTACAATGCAATGCAGGGGTTCTGTAAATTGTATTAGAAGTTTTACAATGCAATACAGGGGTTCTGTAAATTGTATTAGAAGTTTTACAATGCAATGCAGGGGTTCTGTAAATTGTATTAGAAGTTTTACAATGCAATGCAGGGGTTCTGTAAATTGTATTAGATGTTTTACAATGCAATGCAGGGGTTCTGTAAATTGTATTAGATGTTTTACAATGCAATACAGGGGTTCTGTAAATTGTATTAGAAGTTTTACAATGCAATGCAGGGGTTCTGTAAATTATATTAGAAGTTTTACAATGCAATGCAGGGGTTCTGTAAATTGTATTAGAAGTTTTACAATGCAATGCAGGGGTTCTGTAAATTATATTAGAAGTTTTACAATGCAATGCAGGGGTTCTGTAAATTGTATTAGAAGTTTTACAATGCAATGCAGGGGTTCTGTAAATTGTATTAGATGTTTTACAATGCAATACAGGGGTTCTGTAAATTATATTAGATGTTTTACAATGCAATACAGGGGTTCTGTAAATTATATTAGAAGTTTTACAATGCAATACAGGGGTTCTGTAAATTATATTAGAAGTTTTACAATGCAATGCAGGGGTTCTGTAAATTATATTAGAAGTTTTACAATGCAATGCAGGGGTTCTGTAAATTGTATTAGAAGTTTTACAATGCAATGCAGGGGTTCTGTAAATTATATTAGAAGTTTTACAATGCAATGCAGGGGTTCTGTAAATTGTATTAGAAGTTTTACAATGCAATGCAGGGGTTCTGTAAATTGTATTAGAAGTTTTACAATGCAATGCAGGGGTTCTGTAAATTATATTAGAAGTTTTACAATGCAATGCAGGGGTTCTGTAAATTGTATTAGAAGTTTTACAATGCAATGCAGGGGTTCTGTAAATTGTATTAGATGTTTTACAATGCAATACAGGGGTTCTGTAAATTATATTAGATGTTTTACAATGCAATACAGGGGTTCTGTAAATTATATTAGAAGTTTTACAATGCAATACAGGGGTTCTGTAAATTATATTAGAAGTTTTACAATGCAATGCAGGGGTTCTGTAAATTATATTAGAAGTTTTACAATGCAATGCAGGGGTTCTGTAAATTGTATTAGAAGTTTTACAATGCAATGCAGGGGTTCTGTAAATTGTATTAGAAGTTTTACAATGCAATGCAGGGGTTCTGTAAATTGTATTAGAAGTTTTACAAAGCAATACAGGGGTTCTGTAAATTGTATTAGATGTTTTACAATGCAATACAGGGGTTCTGTAAATTGTATTAGAAGTTTTACAATGCAATGCAGGGGTTCTGTAAATTGTATTAGAAGTTTTACAATGCAATGCAGGGGTTCTGTAAATTGTATTAGAAGTTTTACAATGCAATGCAGGGGTTCTGTAAATTGTATTAGAAGTTTTACAATGCAATGCAGGGGTTCTGTAAATTGTATTAGAAGTTTTACAAAGCAATACAGGGGTTCTGTAAATTGTATTAGATGTTTTACAATGCAATACAGGGGTTCTGTAAATTGTATTAGAAGTTTTACAAAGCAATACAGGGGTTCTGTAAATTGTATTAGAAGTTTTACAATGCAATGCAGGGGTTCTGTAAATTGTATTAGAAGTTTTACAATGCAATACAGGGGTTCTGTAAATTGTATTAGAAGTTTTACAATGCAATGCAGGGGTTCTGTAAATTATATTAGAAGTTTTACAATGCAATGCAGGGGTTCTGTAAATTGTATTAGAAGTTTTACAATGCAATGCAGGGGTTCTGTAAATTGTATTAGAAGTTTTAGAATGCAATACAGGGGTTCTGTAAATTATATTAGAAGTTTTACAATGCAATGCAGGGGTTCTGTAAATTATATTAGAAGTTTTACAATGCAATGCAGGGGCTCTGTAAATTATATTAGAAGTTTTACAATGCAATGCAGGGGTTCTGTAAATTGTATTAGAAGTTTTACAATGCAATGCAGGGGTTCTGTAAATTGTATTAGAAGTTTTACAATGCAATGCAGGGGTTCTGTAAATTGTATTAGAAGTTTTACAATGCAATGCAGGGGTTCTGTAAATTGTATTAGATGTTTTACAATGCAATACAGGGGTTCTGTAAATTATATTAGAAGTTTTACAATGCAATACAGGGGTTCTGTAAATTATATTAGAAGTTTTACAATGCAATGCAGGGGTTCTGTAAATTGTATTAGAAGTTTTACAATGCAATGCAGGGGTTCTGTAAATTATATTAGAAGTTTTACAATGCAATGCAGGGGTTCTGTAAATTGTATTAGAAGTTTTACAATGCAATACAGGGGTTCTGTAAATTATATTAGAAGTTTTACAATGCAATACAGGGGTTCTGTAAATTGTATTAGATGTTTTACAATGCAATGCAGGGGTTCTGTAAATTATATTAGAAGTTTTACAATGCAATACAGGGGTTCTGTACATTATATTAGAAGTTTTACAATGCAATGCAGGGGTTCTGTAAATTGTATTAGATGTTTTACAATGCAATACAGGGGTTCTGTAAATTATATTAGTAGTTTTACAATGCAATGCAGGGGTTCTGTAAATTGTATTAGATGTTTTACAATGCAATGCAGGGGTTCTGTACATTATATTAGAAGTTTTACAATGCAATGCAGGGGTTCTGTAAATTGTATTAGATGTTTTACAATGCAATACAGGGGTTCTGTAAATTATATTAGTAGTTTTACAATGCAATGCAGGGGTTCTGTAAATTATATTAGAAGTTTTACAATGCAATACAGGGGTTCTGTAAATTATATTAGAAGTTTTACAATGCAATACAGGGGTTCTGTAAATTATATTAGTAGTTTTACAATGCAATGCAGGGGTTCTGTAAATTATATTAGAAGTTTTACAATGCAATGCAGGGGTTCTGTAAATTATATTAGAAGTTTTACAATGCAATGCAGGGGTTCTGTAAATTGTATTAGATGTTTTACAATGCAACACAGGGGTTCTGTAAATTGTATTAGAAGTTTTACAATGCAATGCAGGGGTTCTGTAAATTGTATTAGATGTTTTACAATGCAACACAGGGGTTCTGTAAATGATATTAGTAGTTTTACAATGCAATGCAGGGGTTCTGTAAATTATATTAGAAGTTTTACAATGCAATACAGGGGTTCTGTAAATTATATTAGAAGTTTTACAATGCAATACAGGGGTTCTGTAAATTATATTAGTAGTTTTACAATGCAATGCAGGGGTTCTGTAAATTATATTAGAAGTTTTACAATGCAATACAGGGGTTCTGTAAATTATATTAGTAGTTTTACAATGCAATGCAGGGGTTCTGTAAATTATATTAGAAGTTTTACAATGCAATACAGGGGTTCTGTAAATTATATTAGAAGTTTTACAATGCAATACAGGGGTTCTGTAAATTATATTAGAAGTTTTACAATGCAATACAGGGGTTCTGTAAATTATATTAGTAGTTTTACAATGCAATGCAGGGGTTCTGTAAATTATATTAGAAGTTTTACAATGCAATACAGGGGTTCTGTAAATTATATTAGAAGTTTTACAATGCAATACAGGGGTTCTGTAAATTATATTAGTAGTTTTACAATGCAATGCAGGGGTTCTGTAAATTATATTAGAAGTTTTACAATGCAATGCAGGGGTTCTGTAAATTGTATTAGATGTTTTACAATGCAATACAGGGGTTCTGTAAATTATATTAGTAGTTTTACAATGCAATGCAGGGGTTCTGTAAATTATATTAGAAGTTTTACAATGCAATACAGGGGTTCTGTAAATTATATTAGAAGTTTTACAATGCAATACAGGGGTTCTGTAAATTATATTAGTAGTTTTACAATGCAATGCAGGGGTTCTGTAAATTATATTAGAAGTTTTACAATGCAATACAGGGGTTCTGTAAATTATATTAGTAGTTTTACAATGCAATGCAGGGGTTCTGTAAATTATATTAGAAGTTTTACAATGCAATACAGGGGTTCTGTAAATTATATTAGTAGTTTTACAATGCAATGCAGGGGTTCTGTAAATTGTATTAGATGTTTTACAATGCAATACAGGGGTTCTGTAAATTATATTAGTAGTTTTACAATGCAATGCAGGGGTTCTGTAAATTATATTAGAAGTTTGACAATGCAATGCAGGGGTTCTGTAAATTGTATTAGATGTTTTACAATGCAATACAGGGGTTCTGTAAATTATATTAGTAGTTTTACAATGCAATGCAGGGGTTCTGTAAATTATATTAGAAGTTTTACAATGCAATACAGGGGTTCTGTAAATTGTATTAGATGTTTTACAATGCAATGCAGGGGTTCTGTACATTATATTAGAAGTTTTACAATGCAATGCAGGGGTTCTGTAAATTATATTAGAAGTTTTACAATGCAATACAGGGGTTCTGTAAATTATATTAGAAGTTTTACAATGCAATGCAGGGGTTCTGTAAATTGTATTAGATGTTTTACAATGCAATACAGGGGTTCTGTAAATTATATTAGTAGTTTTACAATGCAATGCAGGGGTTCTGTAAATTATATTAGAAGTTTTACAATGCAATACAGGGGTTCTGTAAATTATATTAGTAGTTTTACAATGCAATGCAGGGGTTCTGTAAATTGTATTAGAAGTTTTACAATGCAATACAGGGGTTCTGTAAATTATATTAGTAGTTTTACAATGCAATGCAGGGGTTCTGTAAATTGTATTAGAAGTTTTACAATGCAATACAGGGGTTCTGTAAATTGTATTAGATGTTTTACAAAGCAATACAGGGGTTCTGTAAATTGTATTAGAAGTTTTACAAAGCAATACAGGGGTTCTGTAAATTGTATTAGATGTTTTACAATGCAATGCAGGGGTTCTGTAAATTATATTAGAAGTTTTACAAAGCAATACAGGGGTTCTGTAAATTGTATTAGATGTTTTACAATGCAATACAGGGGTTCTGTAAATTATATTAGAAGTTTTACAATGCAATGCAGGGGTTCTGTAAATTGTATTAGAAGTTTTACAATGCAATACAGGGGTTCTGTAAATTATATTAGATGTTTTACAATGCAATACAGGGGTTCTGTAAATTGTATTAGAAGTTTTACAATGCAATACAGGGGTTCTGTAAATTGTATTAGATGTTTTACAATGCAATGCAGGGGTTCTGTAAATTGTATTAGATGTTTTACAATGCAATGCAGGGGTTCTGTAAATTATATTAGAAGTTTTACAATGCAATACAGGGGTTCTGTAAATTATATTAGTAGTTTTACAATGCAATGCAGGGGTTCTGTAAATTGTATTAGAAGTTTTACAATGCAATACAGGGGTTCTGTAAATTGTATTAGATGTTTTACAATGCAATACAGGGGTTCTGTAAATTGTATTAGAAGTTTTACAAAGCAATACAGGGGTTCTGTAAATTGTATTAGAAGTTTTACAATGCAATACAGGGGTTCTGTAAATTGTATTAGATGTTTTACAATGCAATACAGGGGTTCTGTAAATTGTATTAGAAGTTTTACAATGCAATACAGGGGTTCTGTAAATTGTATTAGATGTTTTACAATGCAATACAGGGGTTCTGTAAATTGTATTAGAAGTTTTACAAAGCAATACAGGGGTTCTGTAAATTGTATTAGATGTTTTACAATGCAATACAGGGGTTCTGTAAATTGTATTAGAAGTTTTACAAAGCAATGCAGGGGTTCTGTAAATTGTATTAGATGTTTTACAATGCAATGCAGGGGTTCTGTAAATTATATTAGAAGTTTTACAATGCAATGCAGGGGTTCTGTACATTGTATTAGAAGTTTTACAAAGCAATACAGGGGTTCTGTAAATTATATTAGAAGTTTTACAATGCAATGCAGGGGTTCTGTAAATTATATTAGAAGTTTTAGAATGCAATACAGGGGTTCTGTAAATTATATTAGAAGTTTTACAATGCAATGCAGGGGTTCTGTAAATTGTATTAGAAGTTTTAGAATGCAATACAGGGGTTCTGTAAATTATATTAGAAGTTTTACAATGCAATGCAGGGGTTCTGTAAATTATATTAGAAGTTTTACAATGCAATGCAGGGGTTCTGTAAATTATATTAGAAGTTTTACAATGCAATGCAGGGGTTCTGTACATTGTATTAGAAGTTTTACAAAGCAATACAGGGGTTCTGTAAATTATATTAGAAGTTTTACAATGCAATGCAGGGGTTCTGTAAATTATATTAGAAGTTTTAGAATGCAATGCAGGGGTTCTGTAAATTATATTAGAAGTTTTACAATGCAATGCAGGGGTTCTGTACATTGTATTAGAAGTTTTACAATGCAATGCAGGGGTTCTGTAAATTATATTAGAAGTTTTACAATGCAATACAGGGGTTCTGTAAATTATATTAGAAGTTTTACAATGCAATGCAGGGGTTCTGTAAATTGTATTAGAAGTTTTACAATGCAATACAGGGGTTCTGTAAATTGTATTAGATGTTTTACAATGCAATGCAGGGGTTCTGTAAATTGTATTAGATGTTTTACAATGCAATGCAGGGGTTCTGTAAATTATATTAGAAGTTTTACAATGCAATGCAGGGGTTCTGTACATTGTATTAGAAGTTTTACAAAGCAATACAGGGGTTCTGTAAATTATATTAGAAGTTTTACAATGCAATGCAGGGGTTCTGTAAATTATATTAGAAGTTTTACAATGCAATGCAGGGGTTCTGTACATTGTATTAGAAGTTTTACAAAGCAATACAGGGGTTCTGTAAATTATATTAGAAGTTTTACAATGCAATGCAGGGGTTCTGTACATTGTATTAGAAGTTTTACAAAGCAATACAGGGGTTCTGTAAATTATATTAGAAGTTTTACAATGCAATGCAGGGGTTCTGTAAATTATATTAGAAGTTTTACAATGCAATGCAGGGGTTCTGTACATTGTATTAGAAGTTTTACAAAGCAATACAGGGGTTCTGTAAATTATATTAGAAGTTTTACAATGCAATGCAGGGGTTCTGTAAATTATATTAGAAGTTTTAGAATGCAATACAGGGGTTCTGTAAATTATATTAGAAGTTTTACAATGCAATGCAGGGGTTCTGTAAATTGTATTAGAAGTTTTAGAATGCAATACAGGGGTTCTGTAAATTATATTAGAAGTTTTACAATGCAATGCAGGGGTTCTGTAAATTATATTAGAAGTTTTACAATGCAATGCAGGGGCTCTGTAAATTATATTAGAAGTTTTACAATGCAATGCAGGGGTTCTGTAAATTGTATTAGAAGTTTTACAATGCAATGCAGGGGTTCTGTAAATTGTATTTGAAGTTTTAGAATGCAATACAGGGGTTCTGTAAATTATATTAGAAGTTTTACAATGCAATGCAGGGGTTCTGTAAATTATATTAGAAGTTTTACAATGCAATGCAGGGGTTCTGTAAATTATATTAGAAGTTTTAGAATGCAATACAGGGGTTCTGTAAATTATATTAGAAGTTTTACAATGCAATGCAGGGGTTCTGTAAATTATATTAGAAGTTTTACAATGCAATGCAGGGGTTCTGTAAATTATATTAGAAGTTTTACAATGCAATGCAGGGGTTCTGTAAATTATATTAGAAGTTTTAGAATGCAATACAGGGGTTCTGTAAATTGTATTAGATGTTTTACAATGCAATGCAGGGGTTCTGTAAATTATATTAGAAGTTTTACAATGCAATACAGGGGTTCTGTAAATTATATTAGAAGTTTTAGAATGCAATACAGGAGTTCTGTGAATTGGATTAGAAGTTTTACAATGCAATGCAGGAGTTCTGTAAATTATATTAGAAGTTTTACAATGCAATGCAGGGGTTCTGTAAATTGTATTAGAAGTTTTACAATGCAATACAGGGGTTCTGTAAATTATATTAGAAGTTTTACAATGCAATGCAAGGGTTCTGTAAATTGTATTAGAAGTTTTACAATGCAATGCAGGGGTTCTGTAAATTGTATTAGAAGTTTTACAATGCAATGCAGGGGTTCTGTAAATTGTATTAGAAGTTTTACAATGCAATGCAGGGGTTCTGTAAATTATATTAGAAGTTTTACAATGCAATGCAGGGGTTCTGTAAATTGTATTAGAAGTTTTACAATGCAATACAGGGGTTCTGTAAATTATATTAGAAGTTTTACAATGCAATGCAAGGGTTCTGTAAATTGTATTAGAAGTTTTACAATGCAATACAGGGGTTCTGTAAATTATATTAGAAGTTTTACAATGCAATGCAAGGGTTCTGTAAATTGTATTAGATGTTTTACAATGCAATACAGGGGTTCTGTGAATTGTATTAGAAGTTTTACAATGCAATACAGGGGTTCTGTAAATTATATTAGAAGTTTTACAATGCAATGCAAGGGTTCTGTAAATTATATTAGAAGTTTTACAATGCAATACAGGGGTTCTGTGAATTGTATTAGAAGTTTTACAATGCAATACAGGGGTTCTGTAAATTATATTAGAAGTTTTACAATGCAATGCAAGGGTTCTGTAAATTGTATTAGAAGTTTTACAATGCAATACAGGGGTTCTGTAAATTATATTAGAAGTTTTACAATGCAATGCAAGGGTTCTGTAAATTGTATTAGATGTTTTACAATGCAATGCAAGGGTTCTGTAAATTATATTAGAAGTTTTACAATGCAATGCAAGGGTTCTGTAAATTGTATTAGAAGTTTTACAATGCAATGCAAGGGTTCTGTAAATTATATTAGAAGTTTTACAATGCAATGCAAGGGTTCTGTAAATTGTATTAGAAGTTTTACAATGCAATACAGGGGTTCTGTAAATTATATTAGAAGTTTTACAATGCAATGCAAGGGTTCTGTAAATTGTATTAGAAGTTTTACAATGCAATACAGGGGTTCTGTAAATTATATTAGAAGTTTTACAATGCAATGCAGGGGTTCTGTAAATTGTATTAGAAGTTTTACAAAGCAATGCAAGGGTTCTGTAAATTGTATTAGATGTTTTACAATGCAATGCAGGAGTTCTGTAAATTATATTAGAAGTTTTACAATGCAATGCAGGGGTTCTGTAAATTGTTTTAGAAGTTTTACAATGCAATGCAGGGGTTCTGTAAATTGTATTAGAAGTTTTACAATGCAATACAGGGGTTCTGTAAATTATATTAGAAGTTTTACAATGCAATGCAAGGGTTCTGTAAATTGTATTAGAAGTTTTACAAAGCAATGCAGGGGTTCTGTAAATTGTATTAGAAGTTTTACAATGCAATACAGGGGTTCTGTAAATTATATTAGAAGTTTTACAATGCAATACAGGGGTTCTGTAAATTATATTAGAAGTTTTACAATGCAATGCAGGGGTTCTGTAAATTGTATTAGAAGTTTTACAATGCAATACAGGGGTTCTGTAAATTATATTAGAAGTTTTACAATGCAATGCAGGGGTTCTGTAAATTGTATTAGAAGTTTTACAATGCAATACAGGGGTTCTGTAAATTATATTAGAAGTTTTACAATGCAATGCAGGGGTTCTGTAAATTGTATTAGAAGTTTTACAATGCAATACAGGGGTTCTGTAAATTATATTAGAAGTTTTACAATGCAATGCAGGGGTTCTGTAAATTGTATTAGAAGTTTTACAATGCAATACAGGGGTTCTGTAAATTATATTAGAAGTTTTACAATGCAATGCAGGGGTTCTGTAAATTATATTAGAAGTTTTACAATGCAATGCAGGAGTTCTGTGAATTGGATTAGAAGTTTTACAATGCAATGCAGGGGTTCTGTAAATTATATTAGAAGTTTTACAATGCAATGCAGGGGTTCTGTAAATTGTATTAGAAGTTTTACAATGCAGGGGTTCTGTAAATTATATGAGAAGTTTTACAATGCAATACAGGGGTTCTGTAAATTATATTAGAAGTTTTACAATGCAATGCAGGAGTTCTGTGAATTGGATTAGAAGTTTTACAATGCAATGCAGGGGTTCTGTAAATTATATTAGAAGTTTTACAATGCAATGCAGGAGTTCTGTGAATTGGATTAGAAGTTTTACAATGCAATACAGGGGTTCTGTAAATTATATTAGAAGTTTTACAATGCAATGCAGGAGTTCTGTGAATTGGATTAGAAGTTTTACAATGCAATGCAGGGGTTCTGTAAATTGTATTAGAAGTTTTACAATGCAATGCAGGGGTTCTGTAAATTATATTAGAAGTTTTACAATGCAATGCAGGAGTTCTGTGAATTGGATTAGAAGTTTTACAATGCAATGCAGGGGTTCTGTAAATTATATTAGAAGTTTTACAATGCAATGCAGGGGTTCTGTAAATTGTATTAGAAGTTTTACAATGCAGGGGTTCTGTAAATTATATGAGAAGTTTTACAATGCAATACAGGGGTTCTGTAAATTATATTAGTAGTTTTACAATGCAATACAGGGGTTCTGTAAATTGTATTAGTAGTTTTACAATGCAATACAGGGGTTCTGTAAATTATATTAGAAGTTTTACAATGCAATGCAGGAGTTCTGTGAATTGGATTAGAAGTTTTACAATGCAATGCAGGGGTTCTGTAAATTATATTAGAAGTTTTACAATGCAATGCAGGGGTTCTGTAAATTGTATTAGAAGTTTTACAATGCAGGGGTTCTGTAAATTATATGAGAAGTTTTACAATGCAATACAGGGGTTCTGTAAATTATATTAGAAGTTTTACAATGCAATACAGGGGTTCTGTAAATTGTATTAGAAGTTTTACAATGCAATACAGGGGTTCTGTAAATTATATTAGAAGTTTTACAATGCAATACAGGGGTTCTGTAAATTATATTAGAAGTTTTACAATGCAATACAGGGGTTCTGTAAATTATATTAGAAGTTTTACAATGCAATACAGGGGTTCTGTAAATTATATTAGAAGTTTTACAATGCAATACAGGGGTTCTGTAAATTATATTAGAAGTTTTACAATGCAATACAGGGGTTCTGTAAATTATATTAGAAGTTTTACAATGCAATACAGGGGTTCTGTAAATTATATTAGAAGTTTTACAATGCAATGCAGGGGTTCTGTAAATGATATTAGTAGTTTTACAATGCAATACAGGGGTTCTGTAAATTATATTAGAAGTTTTACAATGCAATGCAGGGGTTCTGTAAATTATATTAGAAGTTTTACAATGCAATACAGGGGTTCTGTAAATTATATTAGAAGTTTTACAATGCAATGCAGGGGTTCTGTAAATTATATTAGAAGTTTTACAATGCAATACAGGGGTTCTGTAAATTATATTAGAAGTTTTACAATGCAATGCAGGGGTTCTGTAAATTATATTAGAAGTTTTACAATGCAATACAGGGGTTCTGTAAATTATATTAGAAGTTTTACAATGCAATACAGGGGTTCTGTAAATTATATTAGAAGTTTTACAATGCAATACAGGGGTTCTGTAAATTATATTAGAAGTTTTACAATGCAATGCAGGGGTTCTGTAAATTATATTAGAAGTTTTACAATGCAATACAGGGGTTCTGTAAATTATATTAGAAGTTTTACAATGCAATACAGGGGTTCTGTAAATTATATTAGAAGTTTTACAATGCAATACAGGGGTTCTGTAAATTATATTAGAAGTTTTACAATGCAATACAGGGGTTCTGTAAATTATATTAGAAGTTTTACAATGCAATGCAGGGGTTCTGTAAATTGTATTAGATGTTTTACAATGCAATACAGGGGTTCTGTAAATTATATTAGAAGTTTTACAATGCAATACAGGGGTTCTGTAAATTATATTAGAAGTTTTACAATGCAATGCAGGGGTTCTGTAAATTATATTAGAAGTTTTACAATGCAATGCAGGAGTTCTGTGAATTGGATTAGAAGTTTTACAATGCAATGCAGGGGTTCTGTAAATTGTATTAGAAGTTTTACAATGCAATACAGGGGTTCTGTAAATTATATTAGAAGTTTTACAATGCAATGCAGGGGTTCTGTGAATTGGATTAGAAGTTTTACAATGCAATGCAGGGGTTCTGTAAATTATATTAGAAGTTTTACAATGCAATACAGGGGTTCTGTAAATTATATTAGAAGTTTTACAATGCAATGCAGGGGTTCTGTGAATTGGATTAGAAGTTTTACAATGCAATGCAGGGGTTCTGTAAATTATATTAGAAGTTTTCCAATACAATGCAGGGGTTCTGTGAATTGGATTAGAAGTTTTACAATGCAATGCAGGGGTTCTGTAAATTATATTAGAAGTTTTACAATGCAATGCAGGGGTTCCAGACATTGCATTAGAAGTTTTACAATGCAATACAGGGGTTCTGTAAATTGTATTAGAAGTTTTACAAAGCAATGCAGGGGTTCTGTAAATTATATTAGAAGTTTTACAATGCAATACAGGGGTTCTGTGAATTGGATTAGAAGTTTTACAATGCAATACAGGGGTTCTGTGAATTGGATTAGAAGTTTTACAATGCAATGCAGGGGTTCTGTAAATTGTATTAGAAGTTTTACAAAGCAATGCAGGGGTTCTGTATATTGTATTAGAAGTTTTACAATGCAATACAGGGGTTCTGTGAATTGGATTAGAAGTTTTACAATGCAATGCAGGGGTTCTGTAAATTGTATTAGAAGTTTTGCAATGCAATGCAGGGGTTCCGGACATTGCATTGGAAGTTTTGCAATGCAATGCATGGGTTCTGTGTATTATATTAGAAGTTTTACAATGCAATGCATGGGTTCTGTAAATTATATTAGAAGTTTTACAATGCAATGCATGGGTTCTGTATATTATATTAGAAGTTTTACAAAGCAATGCAGGAGTTCTGTAAATTGTATTAGAAGTTTTACAATGCAATGCATGGGTTCTGTAAATTATATTAGAAGTTTTACAATGCAATGCATGGGTTCTGTATATTATATTAGAAGTTTTACAAAGCAATGCAGGAGTTCTGTAAATTGTATTAGAAGTTTTACAATGCAATGCATGGGTTCTGTAAATTATATTAGAAGTTTTACAATGCAATGCAGGAGTTCTGTAAATTATATTAGAAGTTTTACAATGCAATGCATGGGTTCTGTATATTATATTAGAAGTTTTACAATGCAATGCATGGGTTCTGTAAATTATATTAGAAGTTTTACAATGCAATGCATGGGTTCTGTAAATTATATTAGAAGTTTTACAATGCAATGCATGGGTTCTGTAAATTATATTAGAAGTTTTACAATGCAATGCATGGGTTCTGTATATTATATTAGAAGTTTTACAAAGCAATGCATGGGTTCTGTAAATTATATTAGAAGTTTTACAATGCAATGCATGGGTTCTGTAAATTATATTAGAAGTTTTACAATGCAATGCATGGGTTCTGTAAATTATATTAGAAGTTTTACAATGCAATGCATGGGTTCTGTAAATTATATTAGAAGTTTTACAATGCAATGCATGGGTTCTGTAAATTATATTAGAAGTTTTACAAAGCAATGCAGGAGTTCTGAAAATTATATTAGAAGTTTTACAATGCAATGCAGGAGTTCTGTAAATTATATTAGAAGTTTTACAATGCAATGCATGGGTTCTGTAAATTATATTAGAAGTTTTACAATGCAATGCATGGGTTCTGTAAATTATATTAGAAGTTTTACAATGCAATGCATGGGTTCTGTAAATTATATTAGAAGTTTTACAATGCAATGCATGGGTTCTGTAAATTATATTAGAAGTTTTACAATGCAATGCATGGGTTCTGTATATTATATTAGAAGTTTTACAAAGCAATGCAGGAGTTCTGTAAATTATATTAGAAGTTTTACAATGCAATGCATGGGTTCTGTAAATTATATTAGAAGTTTTACAAAGCAATGCAGGAGTTCTGTAAATTATATTAGAAGTTTTACAATGCAATGCATGGGTTCTGTATATTATATTAGAAGTTTTACAAAGCAATGCAGGAGTTCTGTAAATTATATTAGAAGTTTTACAATGCAATGCATGGGTTCTGTAAATTATATTAGAAGTTTTACAAAGCAATGCAGGAGTTCTGTAAATTATATTAGAAGTTTTACAATGCAATGCATGGGTTCTGTATATTATATTAGAAGTTTTACAATGCAATGCAGGGGTTCTGTAAATTATATTAGAAGTTTTACAATGCAATGCAGGGTTCTGTAAATTATATTAGAAGTTTTACAATGCAATGCATGGGTTCTGTATATTATATTAGAAGTTTTACAATGCAATGCAGGGGTTCTGTAAATTATATTAGAAGTTTTACAATGCAATGCATGGGTTCTGTAAATTATATTAGAAGTTTTACAATGCAATGCATGGGTTCTGTATATTATATTAGAAGTTTTACAAAGCAATGCAGGAGTTCTGTAAATTGTATTAGAAGTTTTACAATGCAATGCAGGAGTTCTGTAAATTATATTAGAAGTTTTACAAAGCAATGCAGGAGTTCTGTAAATTGTATTAGAAGTTTTACAATGCAATGCAGGAGTTCTGTAAATTATATTAGAAGTTTTACAATGCAATGCAGGGGTTCTGTACATTGCATTAGAAGTTTTACAATGCAATGCAGGAGTTCTGTAAATTGTATTAGAAGTTTTACAATGCAATGCAGGGGTTCCGGACATTGCATTAGATGTTTTACAATGCAATGCAGGAGTTCTGTAAATTGTATTAGAAGTTTTACAATGCAATGCAGGGGTTCCGGACATTGCATTGGAAGTTTTGCAATGTAATGCAATGCAGGGGTTCTGTACATTGTATTAGAAGTTTTGCAATGCAATGCAGGGGTGCTCGAAGAATTGCATTGCGAGAAGAGCTTTGCAATGCCATTCGGTACAAAAGGATACGGCGGTGACCCAGAAGCCGGGGATGTTCTCGATGAGCTGGTTGCGGCGCTCGAAGTGCGGCCGCCGCAGCTCGCTGTAGCGTTTCTCCACCTGCAGGATCTCCTCGCTCGCGCGCTCGTTCAGCGCCTCCAGCTCGTGCTGGCACGCGTCCACCGCCTCCAGCGCGCGCTGCGTCTCCTCGGCAACCAGCGGCTCGCGGGGGAGGGGGAGGGGGGCGGGGGCGACCCCAGCCCCGCCCCCTCCCCCTGGCAACGGCGGCTGCCGGGCAACCGCCGCCCCTGCCGCCCCCGCTGCCGGGGCGACGGGCGGCGCATGCGCGCCGGGCCCCGCCGCCGTCGTCGTCGTCGCCGCCGCCGCGGCCTTGCCCGGAGGCTTGTCGCCGGCCTCCGGCTCCTCCAAGCGGGGCAACTTCGCCTCCGGAGCCCCGCAGCTCATCTCCTCCAGGTAAGACTTTTCCGTCGCGGCGCCCAAAAGTCAACGGTTGAAATTTTCTCCTCGGGCCCTCTCGCTGAACTTCGCGCCTGTCGTTTTTGGTTTTTTTTTTTTGGTTTCCTTCCCTCCCGCCGGTTTTTTTTTCTCCGTCCGGTGCGGATAAAAACGGTCGATTTTGTGTTTGCCGGGGGGGGGAAATGAAAGGGGCGGGGGTAAAAAAAAAACTTTACCTCATTTTTATTTCCCTCCTCCCTCCGCCGCCGCCGCCGCCACCCACCAATAACGAGAGTTGCGGTTGGCCCTTCGCTCTCCACCAATCGGACGAAGCCTGTCATGCACTGCGCGCCCCGCCCCGGTGGGCCGTCTGGAGGCTCCCAATTGGTTGCCCCGCCCTCTTCCAATAGGCGGCCGCCTCTCATCTGCTTCCCCTCCTCCCGTACCCGTCAGTAACGAGAGCGGCGGTTGGTCCGTCGCTCTGCACCAATCGGACGAAGCCTGTCATGGTGCGTGTGTTTGCGCGCGCGCCACGCCCGGCGGGCCGTCTGCGGCCCTCCCGATTGGTCGCCCCGCCCTCCTCCAATTGGCGGCCGGCTTTCACGCTGCTCCTCCTCCGCTTGGTTTGCGAGCGGCGCGCCGATTGGACGGGACCCTCCACTTCCGGTCTCCGTCCGGGGCGATCCGAGCTGATTTTTTTTTTCTCTCTCGTGCGACGCGATGGAAATGGAAAGTTGCCCCTTTCTCCCCGATCGGGTTTCACTGCCGGCTCCAGCGGTCTCTCCATTTCGCTTTTCTTTCCTTAAAAATATAAGACATCTTTGGAAGTCTGCCTTGTTTGAGGGTTGGGGAAGGTCAAAGTGCAACCTTCATGACGTCAGCCACCCGGAAGTTGTTGAGCTGTGAAAATTTGCCGCAGACAAAACTCCAACACAAATAGGCTTTTATTTATGGAATCAGTTAAATCACCATAATTTATCGATGGGATTATCAGCAAAACTTGCAACAATCTCAATATCCCTCCGTTAAACCCACACTCTGAGCACTGTGCACAGTTCCAGTCTCCATATCCCTTTGTTAGATCACACTTGGAGCACTGTGCACAGTTCCAGTCTCCATATACCTTAGTTAGACCACACTCGGAGCACTGTGTACAGTTCCAGTCTCCATATACCTTAGTTAGACCACACTTGGAGCACTGTGTACAGTTCCAGTCTCCATATACCTTAGTTAGACCACACTTGGAGCACTGTGTACAGTTCCAGTCTCCATATACCTTAGTTAGACCACACTCGGAGCACTGTGTACAGTTCCAGTCTCCATATCCCTTAGTTAGACCACACTTGGAGCACTGTGTACAGTTCCAGTCTCCATATACCTCAGTTAGACCACACTCGGAGCACTGTGTACAGTTCCAGTCTCCATATACCTTAGTTAGACCACACTCGGAGCACTGTGTACAGTTCCAGTCTCCATATCCCTTAGTTAGACCACACTTGGAGCACTGTGTACAGTTCCAGTCTCCATATACCTTAGTTAGACCACACTCGGAGCACTGTGTACAGTTCCAGTCTCCATATACCTTAGTTAGACCACACTTGGAGCACTGTGTACAGTTCCAGTCTCCATATACCTTAGTTAGACCATACTTGGAGCACTGTGCACAGTTCCAGTCTCCATATACCTCAGTTAGACCACACTCGGAGCACTGTGTACAGTTCCAGTCTCCATATACCTCAGTTAGACCACACTCGGAGCACTGTGTACAGTTCCAGTCTCCATATACCTTAGTTAGACCACACTCGGAGCACTGTGTACAGTTCCAGTCTCCATATCCCTTAGTTAGACCACACTTGGAGCACTGTGTACAGTTCCAGTCTCCATATACCTTAGTTAGACCACACTCGGAGCACTGTGTACAGTTCCAGTCTCCATATACCTTAGTTAGACCACACTTGGAGCACTGTGTACAGTTCCAGTCTCCATATACCTTAGTTAGACCACACTTGGAGCACTGTGTACAGTTCCAGTCTCCATATACCTTAGTTAGACCACACTTGGAGCACTGTGTACAGTTCCAGTCTCCATATACCTTAGTTAGACCACACTCGGAGCACTGTGTACAGTTCCAGTCTCCATATACCTTAGTTAGACCACACTTGGAGCACTGTGTACAGTTCCAGTCTCCATATACCTTAGTTAGACCACACTTGGAGCACTGTGTACAGTTCCAGTCTCCATATACCTTGGTTAGACCACACTTGGAGCACTGTGTACAGTTCCAGTCTCCATATACCTTAGTTAGACCACACTCGGAGCACTGTGTACAGTTCCAGTCTCAATATCCCTCCGTTAAACCCACACTTGGAGCACTGTGTACAGTTCCAGTCTCCATATACCTTAGTTAGACCACACTCGGAGCACTGTGTACAGTTCCAGTCTCCATATCCCTTGGTTAGATCCACACTCGGAGCACTGTGTACAGTTCCAGTCTCCATATCCCTTAGTTAGATCCACACTCGGAGCACTGTGTACAGTTCCAATCTCCATATCCCTTAGTTAGACCACACTCGGAGCATCTGTGTACAGTTCCAGTCTCCATATCCCTTAGTTCGATCACACTTGGAGCACTGTGTACAGTTCCAGTCTCCATATCCCTTAGTTAGACCACACTCGGAGCACTGTGCACAGTTCCAGTCTCCATATCCCTTAGTTCGATCACACTTGGAGCACTGTGTACAGTTCCAGTCTCCATATCCCTTAGTTAGACCACACTCGGAGCACTGTGTACAGTTCCAGTCTCCATATCCCTTAGTTAGACCACACTCGGAGCACTGTGTACAGTTCCAGTCTCAATATCCCTCCGTTAAACCCACACTTGGAGCACTGTGTACAGTTCCAGTCTCCATATACCTTAGTTAGACCACACTTGGAGCACTGTGTACAGTTCCAGTCTCCATATACCTTAGTTAGACCACACTCGGAGCACTGTGTACAGTTCCAGTCTCAATATCCCTCCGTTAAACCCACACTTGGAGCACTGTGTACAGTTCCAGTCTCCATATACCTTAGTTAGACCACACTCGGAGCACTGTGTACAGTTCCAGTCTCCATATCTCTTGGTTAGATCCACACTCGGAGCACTGTGTACAGTTCCAGTCTCCATATCCCTTGGTTAGATCACACTTGGAGCACTGTGTACAGTTCCAGTCTCCATATACCTTAGTTAGACCACACTTGGAGCACTGTGCACAGTTCCAGTCTCCATATCCCTTGGTTAGATCACACTGGGAGCACTGTGTACAGTTCCAGTCTCCGTATCCCTTAGTTAGATCCACACTCGGAGCACTGTGTACAGTTCCAGTCTCCATATCCCTTGGTTAGATCACACTTGGAGCACTGTACACAGTTCCAGTCTCCATATCCTTTGGTTAGACCACACACGGAGCACTGTGCACAGTTCCAGTCTCCATATCCCTTAGTTAGACCACACTCGGAGCACTGTGTACAGTTCCAGTCTCCATATCCCTTGGTTAGACCACACTCGGAGCACTGTATACAGTTCCAGTCTCCATATCCTTTGGTTAGACCACACACGGAGCACTGTGCACAGTTCCAGTCTCCGTATCCCTGAGTTAGACCACACACGGAGCACTGTGCACAGTTCCAGTCTCCATATCCTTTGGTTAGACCACACACGGAGCACTGTGCACAGTTCCAGTCTCCGTATCCCTGAGTTAGACCACACACGGAGCACTGTGCACAGTTCCAGTCTCCATATCCCTTGGTTAGACCACACTCGGAGCACTGTATACAGTTCCAGTCTCCATATCCCTTAGTTAGACCACACTCGGAGCACTGTGTACAGTTCCAGTCTCCATATCCCTTAGTTCGATCACACTTGGAGCACTGTGTACAGTTCCAGTCTCCATATCCCTTAGTTAGACCACACTCGGAGCACTGTGCACAGTTCCAGTCTCCATATCCCTTAGTTAGACCACACTCGGAGCACTGTGCACAGTTCCAGTCTCCATATCCCTTAGTTAGACCACACTCGGAGCACTGTGTACAGTTCCAGTCTCCATATCCCTTAGTTCGATCACACTTGGAGCACTGTGCACAGTTCCAGTCTCCGTATCCCTTAGTTAGATCCACACTCGGAGCACTGTGTACAGTTCCAGTCTCCATATCCCTTGGTTAGATCCACACTCGGAGCACTGTGTACAGTTCCAGTCTCCATATCCCTTGGTTAGATCATCTTGGAGCACTGTGTACAGTTCCAGTCTCCATATACCTTAGTTCGACCACACTTGGAGCACTGTGCACAGTTCCAGTCTCCATATCCCTTGGTTAGATCACACTCGGAGCACTGTGTACAGTTCCAGTCTCCGTATCCCTTAGTTAGATCCACACTCGGAGCACTGTGTACAGTTCCAGTCTCCATATCCCTTGGTTAGATCACACTTGGAGCACTGTACACAGTTCCAGTCTCCATATCCTTTGGTTAGACCACACACGGAGCACTGTGCACAGTTCCAGTCTCCGTATCCCTTAGTTAGACCACACTCGGAGCACTGTGCACAGTTCCAGTCTCCGTATCCCTTAGTTAGATCACACTCGGAGCACTGTGTACAGTTCCAGTCTCCGTATCCCTTAGTTAGACCACACTCGGAGCACTGTGCACAGTTCCAGTCTCCGTATCCCTTAGTTAGACCACACTCGGAGCACTGTGTACAGTTCCAGTCTCCATATCCCTTAGTTAGATCCACACTCGGAGCACTGTGTACAGTCTCCATATCCCTTAGTTAGACCACACTCGGAGCACTGTGTACAGTTCCAGTCTCCGTATCCCTTAGTTAGACCACACTCGGAGCACTGTGTACAGTTCCAGTCTCCATATCCCTTGGTTAGACCACACTCGGAGCACTGTGTACAGTTCCAGTCTCCATATCCTTTAGTTAGACCACACTCGGAGCACTGTGTACAGTTCCAGTCTCCATATCCCTTAGTTAGACCACACTCGGAGCACTGTGCACAGTTCCAGTCTCCATATCCCTTAGTTCGATCACACTTGGAGCAATGTGTACAGTTCCAGTCTCCATATCCCTTAGTTCGATCACACTTGGAGCACTGTGTACAGTTCCAGTCTCCATATCCCTTAGTTAGACCACACTCGGAGCACTGTGTACAGTTCCAGTCTCCATATCCCTTAGTTCGATCACACTTGGAGCACTGTGTACAGTTCCAGTCTCCATATCCCTTAGTTAGACCACACTCGGAGCACTGTGTACAGTTCCAGTCTCCATATCCCTTAGTTCGATCACACTTGGAGCACTGTGTACAGTTCCAGTCTCCATATCCCTTAGTTAGACCACACTCGGAGCACTGTGTACAGTTCCAGTCTCCATATCCCTCCGTTAAACCCACACTCTGAGCACTGTGTACAGTTCCAGTCTCCATATCCCTTAGTTCGATCACACTTGGAGCACTGTGTACAGTTCCAGTCTCCATATCCCTTAGTTAGACCACACTCTGAGCACTGTGCACAGTTCCAGTCTCCATATCCCTTGGTTAGACCACACTCGGAGCACTGTGCTCAGTTCCAGTCTCCATATCCCTTGGTTAGACCCACACTCGGAGCACTGTGCACAGTTCCAGTCTCCATATCCCTTTGTTAGACCACCACTTGGAGCACTGTGCACAGTTCCAGTCTCCATATCCCTTGGTTAGACCCACACTCGGAGCACTGTGCACAGTTCCAGTCTCCATATCCCTTTGTTAGACCACCACTTGGAGCACTGTGCACAGTTCCAGTCTCCATATCCCTTGGTTAGACCCACACTCGGAGCACTGTGTACAGTTCCAGTCTCCATATCCCTTTGTTAGACCACCACTTGGAGCACTGTGCACAGTTCCAGTCTCCATATCCCTTAGTTCGATCACACTTGGAGCACTGTGTACAGTTCCAGTCTCCATATCCCTTAGTTAGACCACACTCGGAGCACTGTGTACAGTTCCAGTCTCCATATCCCTCCGTTAAACCCACACTCTGAGCACTGTGTACAGTTCCAGTCTCCATATCCCTTAGTTAGACCACACTCGGAGCACTGTGTACAGTTCCAGTCTCCATATCCCTTGGTTAGACCACACTCGGAGCACTGTGTACAGTTCCAGTCTCCATATCCCTTAGTTAGACCACACTTGGAGCACTGTGTACAGTTCCAGTCTCCATATCCCTTAGTTCGATCACACTCGGAGCACTGTGTACAGTTCCAGTCTCCATATCCCTTAGTTAGACCACACTTGGAGCACTGTGTACAGTTCCAGTCTCCATATCCCTTAGTTAGACCACACTCGGATCACTGTGCACAGTTCCAGTCTCCATATCCCTTAGTTCGATCACACTTGGAGCACTGTGTACAGTTCCAGTCTCCATATCCCTTAGTTAGACCACACTCGGAGCACTGTGTACAGTTCCAGTCTCCATATCCCTTAGTTCGATCACACTTGGAGCACTGTGTACAGTTCCAGTCTCCATATCCCTTAGTTAGACCACACTCGGAGCACTGTGCACAGTTCCAGTCTCCATATCCCTTAGTTCGATCACACTTGGAGCACTGTGTACAGTTCCAGTCTCCATATCCCTTAGTTAGACCACACTCGGAGCACTGTGTACAGTTCCAGTCTCCATATCCCTCCGTTAAACCCACACTCTGAGCACTGTGTACAGTTCCAGTCTCCATATCCCTTAGTTCGATCACACTTGGAGCACTGTGTACAGTTCCAGTCTCCATATCCCTTGGTTAGACCACACTCTGAGCACTGTGCACAGTTCCAGTCTCCATATCCCTTGGTTAGACCACACTCGGAGCACTGTGCTCAGTTCCAGTCTCCATATCCCTTGGTTAGACCCACACTCGGAGCACTGTGCACAGTTCCAGTCTCCATATCCCTTTGTTAGACCACCACTTGGAGCACTGTGCACAGTTCCAGTCTCCATATCCCTTGGTTAGACCCACACTCGGAGCACTGTGCAAAGTTCCAGTCTCCATATCCCTTTGTTAGACCACCACTTGGAGCACTGTGCACAGTTCCAGTCTCCATATCCCTTGGTTAGACCCACACTCGGAGCACTGTGTACAGTTCCAGTCTCCATATCCCTTGGTTAGACCCACACTCGGAGCACTGTGTACAGTTCCAGTCTCCATATCCCTTTGTTAGACCACCACTTGGAGCACTGTGCACAGTTCCAGTCTCCCTATCCCTTGGTTAGATCACACTTGGAGCACTGTGCACAGTTCCAGTCTCCATATCCCTTTGTTAGACCACCACTTGGAGCACTGTGCACAGTTCCAGTCTCCGTATCCCTTGGTTAGATCCACACTTGGAGCACTGTGCACAGTTCCAGTCTCCATATACCTCGGTTAGATCACACTTGGAGCACTGTGCACAGTTGCAGTCTCCATATCCCTTGGTTAGATCCACACTTGGAGCACTGTGCACAGTTCCAGTCTCCATATACCTCGGTTAGATCACACTTGGAGCACTGTGCACAGTTCAAGTCTCCATATCCCTTGGTTAGACCCACACTCGGAGCGCTGTGCACAGTTCCAGTCTCCATATCCCTTGGTTAGACCCACACTCGGAGCGCTGTGCACAGTTCCAATCTCCATATCCCTTGGTTAGACCCACACTCGGAGCACTGTGCACAGTTCCGGTCTTCATATACCTTGATTAGATCACACTTGGAGCACTGTGCACAGTTCAAGTCTCCATATCCCTTGGTTAGACCCACACTCGGAGCGCTGTGCACAGTTCCAGTCTCCATATCCCTTGGTTAGACCCACACTCGGAGCACTGTGCACAGTTCCAGTCTCCATATCCCTTGGTTAGATCACAGTTGGAGCACTGTGCACAGTTCCGGTCTCCATATCCCCTGGTTCGACCACACTTGGAGCACTGTGCACAGTTCCAGTCTCCATATCCCTTGGTTAGACCACACTTGGAGCACAGTGCTCAGTTCCAGTCTCCATATCCCGTGGCTCGACCACACTCGGAGCACTGTGCACAGTTTCAGTCTCCATATCCCGTGGCTAGACTACACTCGGAGCACTGTGCACAGTTCCAGTCTCCATATCCCTTGGTTCGACCCACACTCGGAGCACTGTGCACAGTTCCGGTCTCCATAACCCTTGGTTAGACCACACTTGGAGCACTGTGCACAGTTCCGGTCTCCTTATCCCTTGGTTAGACCACGCTCGGAGCACTGTGCACGGTTCCTGTCTCCATATCCCTTGGTTAGACCCACACTTGGAGCACTGTGCACAGTTCCAGTCTCCATATCCCTTGGTTAGACCACAGTTGGAGCACTGTGTACAGTTCCGGTCTCCATATCCCTTGGTTAGACCACGCTCGGAGCACTGTGCACAGTTCCGGTCTCCATATCCCTTGGTTACACCACGCTCTGAGCACTGTGCACAGTTCCAGTCTCCATATCCCTTGGTTAGACCACGCTCGGAGCACTGTGCACAGTTCCGGTCTCCATATCCCTTGGTTAGACCACTCTCGGAGCACTGTGCACGGTTCCTATCTCCATATCCCTTGGTTAGACCCACACTTGGAGCACTGTGCGCAGTTCCAGTCTCCATCTCCCTTTGTTAGATCACACTCGGAGCACTGTACACAGTTCCGGTCTCCATTTCCCTTGGTTGGATCGCACTCGGAGCACTGTCCACAGTTCCAGTCTCCGTATCCCTTGGTTAGACCACACTTGGAGAACTGTGCACAGTTCCGGTCTCCTTATCCCTTGGTTAGACCACGCTCGGAGCACTGTGCACGGTTCCTGTCTCCATATCCCTTGGTTAGACCCACACTTGGAGCACTGTGCACAGTTCCAGTCTCCATATCCCTTGGTTAGACCACAGTTGGAGCACTGTGTACAGTTCCGGTCTCCATATCCCTTGGTTAGACCACGCTCGGAGCACTGTGCACAGTTCCGGTCTCCATATCCCTTGGTTAGACCACGCTCTGAGCACTGTGCACAGTTCCAGTCTCCATATCCCTTGGTTAGACCACGCTCGGAGCACTGTGCACAGTTCCGGTCTCCATATCCCTTGGTTAGACCACTCTCGGAGCACTGTGCACGGTTCCTATCTCCATATCCCTTGGTTAGACCACGCTCAGAGCACTGTGCACAGTTCCGGTCTCCATATCCCTTGGTTAGACCACGCTCGGAGCACTGTGCACTGTTCCGGTCTCCATATCCCTTGGTTAGACCACTCTCGGAGCACTGTGTACAGTTCCGGTCTCCATATCCCTTGGTTGGATCGCACTCGGAGCACTGTACACAGTTCCGGTCTCCATATCCCTTGGTTGGATCGCACTCGGAGCACTGTACACAGTTCCGGTCTCCATATCCCTTGGTTGGATCGCACTCGGAGCACTGTACACAGTTCCGGTCTCCATATCCCTTGGTTAGATCACACTCGGAGCACTGTACACAGTTCCGGTCTCCATATCCCTTGGTTGGATCGCACTCGGAGCACTGTACACAGTTCCGGTGTCCATATCCCTTGGTTCGATCACATTCGGAGCACTGTGCACAGTTCCGGTCTCCATGTCCCTTGGTTGGATCGCACTCGGAGCACTGTACACAGTTCCGGTCTCCATATCCCTTGGTTAGACCCACACTTGGAGCACTGTACACAGTTCCAGTCTCCATATCCCTTGGTTAGACCCACACTTGGAGCACTGTACACAGTTCCGGTCTCCATATCCCTTGGTTAGACCCACACTTGGAGCACTGTACACAGTTCCGGTCTCCATATCCCTTGGTTGGATCGCACTCGGAGCACTGTACACAGTTCCGGTCTCCATATCCCTTGGTTCGATCACACTCGGAGCACTGTACACAGCTCCGGTCTCCATATCCCTTGGTTGGATCGCACTCGGAGCACTGTACACAGTTCCGGTCTCCATATCCCTTGGTTGGACCCACACTCGGAGCACTGTACACAGTTCCGGTCTCCATATCCCTTGGTTAGACCACACTTGGAGCACTGTGCACAGTTCCAGTCTCCATATCCCTTGGTTGGATCACACTCGGAGCACTGTGCACAGTTCCAGTCTCCATATCCCTTGGTTAGACCACGCTCGGAGCACTGTACACAGTTCCAGTCTCCATATCCCTTGGTTGGATCACACTCGGAGCACTGTGTACAGTTCCAGTCTCCATATCCCTTGGTTAGATCACACTCGGAGCACTGTGCACAGTTCCAGTCTCCATATCCCTTGGTTAGACCACGCTCGGAGCACTGTACACAGTTCCGGTCTCCATATCCCTTGGTTAGACCACGCTCGGAGCACTGTACACAGTTCCGGTCTCCATATCCCTTGGTTAGATCACGCTCGGAGCACTGTACACAGTTCCGGTCTCCATATCCCTTGGTTGGATCGCACTCGGAGCACTGTACACAGTTCCGGTCTCCATATCCCTTGGTTCGATCACACTCGGAGCACTGTGCACCATTCTGGAGAAGATGCAAAAAAGATTTACAAGGATGATACCAAAACTTGGTGGTTGTAACTTATGCGGAAAGACTGAACAGTCTGGGGGCTCGTCTCTCTAGAAAAGAGAAGGCTGAGGGGTGACCTGATAGAGGTCTTTAAAATGATGAAGGGGTTTCGATCGGGTAGACGTGGAGAAGATTTTTCCACTTGTTGGGGGAGACCAGAACTAGGGGGCCATCAATATGACAGTCAGTAATAAATCCAATGGGGAATTCAGGAGAAACGTCTTTCCCCAGAGAGTGGTGAGAATGTGGAACTCACTACCACAGGGAGTGGTTGAGATGAATAGTATCGATGTATTTAAGGGGGAGGCTGGATAAACACACGAGGGAGAAAGGAATAGAAGGATATGGTGATGGGGGGAGATGGAGAGGAAGAGGGAGGAGGGTCGCAAGGAGCAGAAACCCCGGCATAGATAAGCAACAACTTTTTAGCTTACTCTCGGGCTTCCCAGACCTGGTGACTTTCCTTTTGGGAGAAGTGAACCTGATCAGGGTTCCACTGTGATGCTGTCCACAGTTGAATAACCCTTCTCCTGTCCCCGCCCCCCCCCCCCCACTCCCTCAAGCTTGTTGTCTGCACCCAGTGGTGTGCTGATAGGGTTTGATGGAGAAGGGGGTAGGAGGAGGTTCTTGTGGGGTAGTCAGGCCGAATGGCCTGTTTCTGCCTGGTCGAGTCAATGTAATTTTATGTTGTAATATATTATCAGAGTCCGGATAGAAGCTGAACAACTGAAGGGTTAACAATCTCACTCCACAGATATTGCTGAACCTGCATTGTGTTTCCACCATTTCCCGTTCAATTCAACCACAAATAACAGCATTGTGGGAGTGCCGCACTGTCGGAGGGTCAGTACTGAGGGAGCGCCGCACTGTCGGAGGGTCAGTACTGAGGAGCCCCGCACTGTCGAAAGTGCAAGCTTTTGCGTGAAACTTTATACTGACGTTTCTCTGCCCCCTCAGCTGGATGTAAAAGATCCCATGGCACTATGTTGACGAATCGCAGGGCAGTTGGGAGCATCCATCGACCAACTTCACTGAAAGGAATTATCTGGCCATTATGTCTTTGCTATTTGTGGGAGCTTGCTGTGCGCGGTTTTGTGGCTGCAGCGGTCTCTGTCTTCCATGAAAAGAGCCTGGCATTGAGGAACTCCCACTGTCGATCACCTCAACCTTTGCCTGAATCCCATCCTTTGAGGCATTATCTTTCAAAACCTTGTCCACAACCCACTTCGTAACTTTGCCCATCCTCTGCAACCCGCTGACACCTTGTGAACTTTGACATCATGACTGTGGCCAATTTCCGGCCTCAGCAATGGTGGAACCCCCCCACCCCCACTCTGTCTAAGGCCGCAACCACCCCTCCTCGCTCCCCCCGCCGTTCCTCTACGTTATCTCCTGCTTCCACTCTCCAGCCACCCTCCATCACTGTGGAAACCCCCATTGGGGAGGCTTCCTCTGTGTGGAAATGGACATGAATGTTTGGATCTGCGGAAACAGTGAGAGTAAAAACCCCCCCACAAAAATGGGAAGGAATGCATTCGTGCGTGAGAATCTAAGTGGTTTTTTTTTTAAGGAAAAGATGCTGAGATGTGTGAAGGAGCCCATTGGCTTCATTCTTGCATTAAAAGTCAATAATGGTGCCATTGAAAGCAATGGGACATCTTTCAAGATGGCCGCCGCCCTCAACGGTCGCCTGGTTTGAATTTGGCGCCTTTTTTGGCGGGGTCATGGCCGGGCCTGCGCGGTCAGCCTGGACTGCCGCGCGCTGCCTGATGGGCAATGTAGTCCACTCGGCCGACGCCACCACGCGTGCGCACTGTTCTCCCCTGTCCCGGTGCAGGGTGGGAAGGAGGAGGACCATCTTGCGCACTGCACGTTCAGCAGGAGACTGACAGGCGAAGGCAATGGGCGGCAGCAGCAGCGCCTGGGCAGAGCGAGTCCTGCAGCTGCTGAGCAGGATGAATTCCTTTCACATGCAGGGTTGCTAACTTTACTGTCTGCTTCAAAAGAGGAGGAGAGGCTGCAGGGAGTGAGGGAATGTGTGTGCACGCTTCACCTAGGCAACAGCAGCAACAACAACCACCTGCATTTCTCCAGCACCTTGAAAGTGCAGAGGTTTAGGGAGGGAATTCCAGAGCTCAGGGGGCCCAGGCAGCTGAAGGCACGGCCACCAATGGTAAAACGATGGGAATCGAGGGATGGTCAAGAGGCCGGAATTGGAGGAGCACAGAAATCTCAGAGGGTTGTAGGGGCTGGAGAAGGTGACAGAGATAGGGAGGGTTGTAGGGGCCGGAGGAGGTTACAGAGATAGGGAGGGTTGTAGGGGCTGGAGGAGGTTACAGAGATAGGGAGGGTTGTAGGGGCCGGAGGAGGTTACAGAAATAGGAAAGGTTGTAGGGGCTGGAGGAGGTTCCAGAGACAGGGAGGGTTGTCGGGGCTGGAGGAGGTTCCAGAGATAGGGAGGGTTGTAGGGGCTGGAGGAGGTTACAGAGATAGGGAGGGTTGTCGGGGCTGGAGGAGGTTCCAGAGATAGGGAGGGTTGTAGGGGCTGGAGGAGGTTACAGAGATAGGGAGGGTTGTCGGGGCTGGAGGAGGTTACAGAGATAGGGAGGGTTGTAGGGGCTGGAGGAGGTTCCAGAGATAGGGAGGGTTGTAGGGGCTGGAGGAGGTTACAGAGATTGGGAGGGTTGTAGGGACTGGAGGAGGTTACAGAGATAGGGAGGGTTGTAGGGGCTGGAGGAAGTTACAGAGATAGGGAGGGGCTGGCGGAGGATACAGTGTGCTGCACTGTCGGAGGGTCAGTAGTGAGGGAGCGCCGCACTGTCGGAGGGTCAGTAGTGAGGGAGCGCCGCGCTGTCGGAGGGTCAGTAGTGAGGGAGCGCCGCGCTGTCGGAGGGTCAGTAGTGAGGGAGCGCCGCTCTGTCGGAGGGTCAGTAGTGAGGGAGCGCCGCGCTGTCGGAGGGTCAGTACTGGGGGAGCGCCGCACTGTCGAGAGGGTCAGTGCTCAGGGAGGGCCGCACTGTCGAGAGGGTCAGTACTGAGGGAGCGCCGCACTGTCGGAGGGTCAGTAGTGAGGGAGCGCCGCACTGACGGAGGATCAGTACTGAGGGAGCGCCGCACTGTCGGAGGGTCAGTACTGAGGGAGCGCCGCACTGTCGGAGGGTCAGTACTGAGGGAGCGCCGCACTGTCGGAGGGTCAGTACTGAGGGAGCGCCGCGCTGTCGGAGGGTCAGTACTGAGGGAGCGCCGCACTGTCGGAGGGTCAGTACTGAGGGAGCGCCGCACTGTCGGAGGGTCAGTACTGAGGGAGCGCCACACTCTTCTTAAGCAGTACAGTGTGCTGCAGAAATGAAAGACCTTTGTTATTCAATGAATCCTCTTTCTAACTGAGTGCTCCACGCCTGCTTCACACTGACCTGAAAGACGATTATTGTTGACCTGTGGAACTGAATTGTTTGCTGAAATAAGTACCGGTGCCCATTATTTACTGGAACAGACTGGCCTGTCAAACTCTCTGTTTCCTCTTCACCTTCCAGGTTCCTCCAAAGCTCTTTGTAGGCCGTTTTATGTCGCCAGTCACGAGGTTGGTGTGGTGCAGCCCAGGCTATTCCCCCTCCTCAGCAGGTACCCCGAGGTTTTCCACGTGTCTGACGGCGCCCAGGGCCGTGTGGAGCTCAGCAGCCGCCTGTGCACGTACGAGCAGCGATCGGGCGCCATTGAACGAACCCTCACGGACTGGAGGCAGGAGGAGCTCTTCAGCTGTCTGAGGAGCTGGAGGAACGAGGTGAGGGGGTCAGGCGTAGCGGAGAGAGTCTGCCTGGGGGGAGGTACCGGCGGTTCTCTGACTGCTCTCACCCTGCCCCTGTCCTCGCCCGGTCTCTGACCCGCTTTTCTCTGTGCTTTCACTGCAGAAGTACCAGGTAATGCAGAGATTCTCGGATACGCCCCTGTTGGGGATGGAGCGATCAGCAATCGGTAGGTTTCCACCTCATCCCAGCAGCAGCTGCGACGGTGAATTCTGGGCTCCCTGATCCTCTCGTTACGCGCGGCCCTCCCCCCTATCGTACTCTGTGCCGTGTGATGAGCTGTACTCGGCTGGGGGAGGGGGTTACTGCTCCCGGTCCCCACGCCCAGCGCCTCTGGATGCGGTAGGGCCCAGCCGAGGCGTAAACCACCAGTCTGACCGTGCCCTCTGTTTCCCCTGGCAGGGTTATTTGGGGTCAAGAGCTACGGCGTGCACGTCAACGGTTACGTCCGTCACGGAGACGGCCTGTCCATGTGGATCGGGAGGCGAACCCACAACAAGGAGACTTTCCCCGGAAGGCTGGATAACCTGGTAATTATCATTCCCCCCCCCCCAACCTCCTCAGGACATCGGCCCAGCTGCCCGGTCTCCCAGCGTGGGCGGCGCGTGCCGACGGGGCTATTCGACTTGGTGGGGCGTCGCGGCGGCTAAGCCGTGGAGCAGGAGTGGGAACACTGGCTGCTTTTACTGAGCCCCTGTTTAATCTTTGAATTGTCGGCTGGGGTGGAAACTGTGCTTAATTGTAGCACAGACCAGGGATTAGGATCTGGGACCCACCGGATGGTGCAAGTTATTTTACTAAAGGGTCCACGGTGTTGGCTTTTTTTTTTGCCTGTGGAAACATGGACCTCAGCCTCTTTTTGTCTCTTGGCCTCAGGTGGCTGGAGGCCTCGGGGCCGGGTTCGGAGTCAAGGAGACCCTGATCAAGGAGTGCGCCGAGGAGGCCTGCATTCCCGAGTCCATTGCTGAGATGGCGAAACCAGCCGGCACCATCAGGTAAGGGGCAGTCCCCGCCAGGAAACCCACCCCCACAGAGCTCGGATCAGTTAAAGTCACCGGTTTTGGGATGGGCTGATGTCTCGGAGTCCTAAGCGCATTGGATGTGGGAGGAGGCCCATTCAGCCCCTCCTCGAGCCTGTTAAACAGGAACAGGAGGAGTCCCATTCAGCCCCGCTCTCTCTCGTGATTGTTACACAGGAACAGGAGGAGGCCCATTCAGCCTCTCTCTCTCGAGATTGTTACACAGGAACAGGAGGAGGCCCATTCAGCCTCTCTCTCTCTCTCTCGAGCTTGTTACACAGGAACAGGAGGAGGCCCATTCAGCCCCTCTCTCTAGAGCCTGTTACACAGGAACAGGAGGAGGCCCATTCAGCCTCTCTCTCTCTCTCGAGATTGTTACACAGGAACAGGAGGAGGCCCATTCAGCCTCTCTCTCTCGAGCTTGTTACACAGGAACAGGAGGAGGCCCATTCAGCCTCTCTCTCTCTCGAGATTGTTACACAGGAACAGGAGGAGGCCCATTCAGCCCCTCTCTCGAGCTTGTTACACAGGAACAGGGGGAGGCCCATTCAGCCTCTCTCTCTCTCGAGCTTGTTACACAGGAACAGGAGGAGGCCCATTCAGCCTCTCTCTCTCTCGAGCTTGTTACACAGGAACAGGAGGAGGCCCATTCAGCCTCTCTCTCTCTCGAGCTTGTTACACAGGAACAGGAGGAGGCCCATTCAGCCTCTCTCTCTCTCGAGCTTGTTACACAGGAACAGGAGGAGGCCCATTCAGCCTCTCTCTCTCTCGAGATTGTTACACAGGAACAGGAGGAGGCCCATTCAGCCCCTCTCTCGAGCTTGTTACACAGGAACAGGAGGAGGCCCATTCAGCCTCTCTCTCTCTCGAGCTTGTTACACAGGAACAGGAGGAGGCCCATTCAGCCTCTCTCTCTCTCGAGCTTGTTACACAGGAACAGGAGGAGGCCCATTCAGCCTCTCTCTCTCTCTCGAGCCTGTTACACAGGAACAGGAGGAGGCCCGTTCAGCCCCTCGAGCCTCGGTTTTTAAGCAGCATCTAAAAGGAGGAGAGAAAGAGGGGCGGAGAGTTTTAGGGAGGGAATTCCAGAGCTGAGGGCCCCCAGGCAGCTGAAGGCATGGCCGCCAATGGTGGAGCGATGGGAATCGGGGGATGCTCAAGTGGCCGGAATTGGAGGCAGAGGGATGACACAAGAAACGAGTGGAGAGAAGCAAAGTTTGGGATTTTTGCAGCTGATGCAGCAGAGACAGACCAAGGGGAATCCTTGTGGCTCCATCCCCCGCTCTCGGCTGCACTCAGCGAATTCCGAGCCACTCTGTCTTCTGACACGTGCCTTTTCTCCTCCAACCACACAGTTACACCTACGAGGATGAGTGGGGAGTGTTCCCGGAATGCCAGTTCGTTTACGACCTGGAGGTTCCTGTGGATTTTGTGCCAAAGGTAGGCGATGGTGAGGTCCTGGAATTCTACCTCTGGCCTTTGGAACAGGTAAATGGAAACTGGAAATTCTTTCTCACCACCCCCCCCAGACCATTATTACCACCCTCCTGCTCACCACCAAGTCCCAGTGTTACAAAGCTGCCCCACCCTGTTTTCACCAGTCTCCCCTTCCCTCATGCCCTGACACTGTAGGACGGTCAAAAACTGGAACGTCTTTCTCCGTGTAGCAATTCCAGTTGTTCCTCTTCCAAATCTCACACCACACTCTGAATACCGTCCGCAGTTCCAGTCTCCGTATTACAAAAAGGATATACGGGGGAAAAAATAATTACAGGATGATACTGGAACTGAGGGGTTGTAACTTACGAGGAAAGACTGAACAGGCTGGGGGTTCTTTGCTCTCGAAGAGGGCTGAGGGGGCGACCTGATAGAGGTCTTTAAAGTGATGAAGGGGGTTTCAATCGGGTAGACGTAGAGAAGATGTTTCCACTTGTGGGGGGAGACCAGAACTCGGGGGCCCTCAATATAAGACAGTCAGTAATAAATCCAATGGGAAATTCAGGAGAAACTCCTTTCCCCAGAGAGTGGTGAGAATGTGGAACTCGCTCCCACAGGGAGTGGTTGAGGTGAATACTGTCGATGTATTTAAGGGGGAGGCTGGATAAACACACGAGGGAGAGAGGAATAGAAGGATAGGGTGATAGGGGGAGATGAAGTAGGGGGTCGGGGGAGGCTCCTGTGGAGCAGAAACACCAGCACAGAGCAGATGGGCCGAATGGCCTGCTCCTGTGCATATTGGTTGTAACGCTTGTTCCCTTACGTGAAGCCTCTATTTATAAAGAGGCCTGTTGCTGTTTGAGGGGAAGGGGTTTCAGAGGGTTTAGAAATGAGCAGACTCAGACATTTCCTCCAATTTTATTCAGTCTGTCTCTCTATGTCTCACACCCTCTGTCTCTCTCTCTCTGTGGTAGTAGTCATTTACAGCACCGAAGGAGGCTATTCGGCCCATTGAGTCCATGTCGGCTCTCCGCAGAGCTCTCCAGTCAGTCTCGATCCCTGCACCCCTCCAAGTCTATTTCTCTCAGGTGCCCATCCAACTTTCTCTTGAAGGCATTGATCGTCTCCACTTCCACCACCCTCGTGGGCAGCGAGTTCCCGGTCATTACTGCCCGCTGTGTAAAAAACATTCTCTCCCTCATTCCCCCCCACCCCTCTGTGTCCCTTAGTCCTTGTAGCATCAGCTAATGGGAACAGCTTTTCTTTGTCTACCTTATCTAAACCTGTCATCATCTTGTACACCTCCCCTCAATCTCCTTTGTTCCAAGGTGAACAAACCCCAGCTTCTCCAACCTAACCTTGCAACTAAAATCCCCCATCCCTGGAACCATTCTGGTAAATCTCCTCCGCACCCTCTCAAGGACCCTTCCTAAAGTGTGGTGACCAGAACTGGATGCAATACTCCAGTTGGGGCCCAACCAGAGAATGATAAAGGTTCAACATAACTTCCCTGCTTTTGTACTCAGTACCTCTATTTATGAAGCCTAAGATCCCATATACTTCACTAACCACTCTCACTATGTCCCGACACCTACAAAGATCGATGCACTTACACCCCCAGGTCCCTCTGTCCCTGCACACTCTTTAACCCTGTGCTATTAAGTATATATTCCCTTCTGCCAAAATACATCACCTCACACTTGTCACTATTAAACTTCAGCTGCCTGGCCAGTAAACTCTAATTTCTCGTTTGCCTGATCACAGGTGAGAGAGGCCATAGCAGGCTCCGATTTCAAACCCAACTGTGCAATGGTTGTGCTGGATTTCCTCATAAGACACGGAACGCTGGACGCTGACGATGGTGAGAATGACGGTGGGGAAGAGGACGAGGGCTGAGAGCACAGACGCTACGATGGTCAGCGGTGTAAATGTTCAGTCAGTAAAGGGGTTTGATACAGAGAATGGACCCCGTGCAAGACAGTGGCTACATATGCTCGACCTATCTGGGGATATTACTCCAGCATAGGGTTTGTAGTCAGGAGTGAAGAACCCTCCAACCGTGTGGTGCTCCCTCGGCACCGGCAGCAGGAGTGCCAGCCTGGCTTAAGAGGCTGGAACCAGCCCCTGTGTCACGGCTGAGGCCTGAACAGAGTGCTGGGGGAACTGCTGCTGCTTCTGGGGGTGGGGTGGGGTCCCTTGGTTGAAACTTGAGATGCTGAGCAGTTGGTGTTTTTTGCCTTGCAGAGCGATGTTACCAACAGTTTATGGAGGGGCTGCACAGGGAGCTGTGATTGAATGGCAGACAATGAGAGACGAGTCCATGAGGAGCCCCGGAAATTCAGCCTGATCCGGGGAGTGGGTCCGTCTTGCCATTTTAGATTTTTCAAATGAAACAATCATGAACGAGAGAGAGAGAGACTGGGTGCAGCGAGCACAGCATCTGGCTTCAGCCCAGGAGGATCCCAGTCTCCAATGGGAACTCTGGAAGTCCGCCAGCAGCAGGTGGGCCTCCTCCCTGTTCTGTGCCTTTCCCGGGAATGGAAAGTGCAGCCGGAGGAGGCTTTGAACCCCGGACAGACAGTAAAAGGCTAGCAGCTGAACGCACATCTCCTCCGTTTGCCCCAGCTACAGAACCAGACCAGCCGCAAGTCCTCGTACGCGGGGGAGGAAAAAAAATAATCTTGGAAAATTGTCTGAGGCTTTTTCTTTTTAATTGGTACAAAAGTACATGTTGGAGGCTCATAAAAATATTTACAATCTTTTTTTCTTTCTCTCCTCGAAAAAGTTCCGGATCAGTTATGCCTTGTCAAACACGGCCGCTGTGGATTCCCATGCAGCGGAGTCACTATCTTCCGTCAGGCGCCGACTCCCTCGGAGCCCTGCCGACCGACACCGCCCTCGTCACTGCCGAGACAAAAGAAAAACTGGCGTTTCTCCGGGGCCTTTCACCTAACCTCGCTGCACACAGCAAGATCCCACAAACACTAACGGGATGAACATTAGGGGATCAATTTTGGCCCCTGGGAGGAACTCCCACCCTCACTCCAGTAGTGGCCCTGGGATCTTTTACGTGCCCCCCTTTCCCCGAGGGGGCAGACGAGGGCCTCGGTTTGGCTCCTCTGGGGCTGGGATATGTCTTTCTGGCAAGCGGAACACAAGCACACTTACCGACCACCAGGTGAGGAGATTTGGGCAAACTCTCAGGTCTACTGAAAGGAAGAGAGGAGAGTAAAGGTGAATGGGACGTATTAAATCAAGATTGAAGACTATGCTTTAGCTGCTGTACTGAGCAAAAACTTGATAAAACACAGAACAGCTACCTCAGAGGAGGGGGTGATGCCTGGTTCCTTACGTCCTAGTCTCGTGCCTTCCTTCCAGCCCATCGCCTGCATCATTCGGTTCCCGATGCCGTGGCTCACTCCGTCGTACCTGCAGGGAGGGAAACAACTGTCGTTGATCACCGCTCGGCACCCAACTCGTTCCCTTCTCCCCCCCCCCCCCCCCCCAAACTGAAGACAAGATAAACAATGGGGGACATACGCAGCCTGAGTTCTTCTCCGCTTGGGTTCAAAGGTGTCTGGGATCCCCAGCTTGCCTCGTCTCTCTGTCGCTCTGTATTTCAACTGTAGATGAAAAGGAAAATGGTCATTAAAAATGCTGCCTTTTCAACCTGACATTATTCCTTGCTGGTCAGGGGAGGGATTACTCATATCCAGTGTGTTGATTAAGGAGCTGGAGGGGGGAGGGGAACGGGTATAAAGCTGTCCCCCTGTCTGTGCAATGTGAACCGATCGTTTTGATGTGGGGGGGGGTGGCTGAAATTCACCTCGGCACGCCCGGAGGTGGGAGGAAGACTCAGCCAAAATTCCTGCTCCTGATCTCGGACCAGTGCCACCCACTGGAAGATGTGCATGTTGGGTGAGGGGAAAAGGATTGGGGCTCAGCTGTGATGCCCTCCACAGTTGATCAACACCACAGCACAAAGAATGGGCGCCTGCTGGAGAGCAGGCAAAGTGCACGAGGATCGGCACTTGTCGTGTACTTTAGGCAGATTTTTAAGTCGGGCATGGACTCTGGCAGCACGGCTCTCGTCCAGCACATCATTCACAAGATAACTACATGTGCATGTACAGAATAGCATCACATCTGGAGCACTGTGCACAGTTCCGGTCTCCATATACCATGGTTAGACCACATCTGGAGCACTGTGCACAGTTCCAGTCTCCATCTCCCTTTGTTAGACCCACACTCGGAGCACTGTGCACAGTTCCAGTCTCCATATCCCTTTGTTAGACCCACACTGATAGATATCTTTAAGATTATGTAGGGGTTCGTTGAGGTTGACCTAGAGACGATGTGGGGAAGACCAGAACTAGGGAGCCATAAATATACAATAATCACTAATAAATCCAATAGGAAATTCAGGAGGAGGCTCCTGTGGAGCACAGTCATCAGCACGGAGTGAATGGCCTGCTTCTCTTCCGTAAATACTTTGTAACCTGCCCCCATTTATCTGCATTTTAGTTTCCTCATCTGGAGTTACTGTTGCTGCTCCACACGAACCTCATCACCATATCCTTAGATTCCTCTCCCTCGTGTGTTTATCCAGCTTCCCCTTAAATGCATCAATACTACAAGTTTGATGTAATTTCTCCGCTTTTCAATTCTATTCCTCTGGAAACGAACTCCCAGTGACTCACTGTCGAATATACAAGCAGATAAGATTTTTATAAAGGAGTTTCAGCACCCACCTCTCTCTCACTCTTCTCCAGAGCTTCAAGTTCCGACTCGGAAAGCTTCGAACGCCTGTGTATTTCCAGGTTTTGCTGAAAGATTACAAGTTTTATTCGCACCACTCTCGCATTCCCAACACGTTTACTTTTAACAAGCTGGATGGCAGAGACCCAGTGAGCTTGACCACCCCCACCCGATCAGCACCTGCTCTGGGCTGGAGTACAGCTCGGTACAAACAACAGGCCATTTGAGAACCGGTATCTTGGACGGGGCAGAAATTAACCAGCGCACAGACAGGGGAGGGGATGGGCTGGCAGCGACAACGGCGATCTACCTTTGCAGTGGCTTCTTTAGTCTTTGGAGAGGGTGCCCTCCACTCTCAATGCCCAGACACGCAAAGGGGGGGGAAAAAAAAACCCACTGGGACCACAGGTGAAGTCACCCTGTTAACAGACACGAGCGAACAAGCAAGGGTTTTCAAAGTCTTCCTGTCAAACGGCTGGTGTCGTGCTTCCGTCCCCGCTCCCGCACGGTGGAGGATGAGGGGGCCCGGGCGGGACGAGGTGACGTGTTACCTTGTGAAGCTCAGAGAGCTGCTGGTGACGGATGAGTGCCTCTTTGCTGGGGAACTGCCTCCTGCACAGCAGACAGGCCAGCTTCTGCCAGTCAGTCAGCTTCTCCTCCTGATCCTCCTCCTGATCGTCCTCACTGTCACTCTCCCCACTGTAGGCTGCCACCAGTCCACGTAGCGGGCTCATCCTCTGCAGCGGGGGTAGGAAGGAGAGAAATACAAATCAGCACCACCATCAAGACAGTCGGGAATTCAGAGGAAACTCCTTTCCCCAGAGAGTGGTGAGAATGTGGAACTCACTCCCACAGGGAGTGGTTGAGGTGAATAGTATCAAAGTATTTAAGGGGGAAGCTGGATAAACACACGAGGGAGAAAGGAATAGAAGGATATGGTAAAAGGGCCAGAAAGTGGGGGGGTGGGGGGCAGGAGAGTGAGGGAGGGGCGGGGGGAAAGAGAGTGAGGGAGGGGCGGGGGGAAAGAGAGTGAGGGAGGGGCGGGGGAAAGAGAGTGAGGGAGGGGCGGGGAAAGAGAGTGAGGGAGGGGCGGGGGAAAGAGAGTGAGGGAGGGGCGGGGGAAAGAGAGTGAGGGAGGGGCGGGGGAAAGAGAGTGAGGGAGGGGCGGGGGAAAGAGTGAGGGAGGGGCGGGGGAAAGAGAGTGAGGGAGGGGCGGGGGAAAGAGAGTGAGGGAGGGGCGGGGGAAAGAGAGTGAGGGAGGGGCGGGGGAAAGAGAGTGAGGGAGGGGCGGGGGAAAGAGAGTGAGGGAGGGGCGGGGGAAAGAGAGTGAGGGAGGGGCGGGGGAAAGAGAGTGAGGGAGGGGCGGGGGAAAGAGAGTGAGGGAGGGGCGGGGGAAAGAGAGTGAGGGAGGGGCGGGGGAAAGAGAGTGAGGGAGGGGCGGGGGAAAGAGAGTGAGGGAGGGGCGGGGGAAAGAGAGTGAGGGAGGGGCGGGGGAAAGAGAGTGAGGGAGGGGCGGGGGAAAGAGAGTGAGGGAGGGGCGGGGGAAAGAGAGTGAGGGAGGGGCGGGGGAAAGAGAGTGAGGGAGGGGCGGGGGAAAGAGAGTGAGGGAGGGGCGGGGGAAAGAGAGTGAGGGAGGGGCGGGGGAAAGAGAGTGAGGGAGGGGCGGGGGAAAGAGAGTGAGGGAGGGGCGGGGGAAAGAGAGTGAGGGAGGGGCGGGGGAAAGAGAGTGAGGGAGGGGCGGGGGAAAGAGAGTGAGGGAGGGGCGGGGGAAAGAGAGTGAGGGAGGGAAAGAGTGAAGGGGGGAAAGAGTGAAGGGGGGTGGGGGGGAGTGAGGAGGGGAGGGGGAGAAAGAGAGTGAAGGGGGGTGGGGGGGAGTGAGGAGGGGAGGGGGAGAAAGAGGGAGGGAGGGTGAGGAGGAGAATGTTAAGGAGCACATCCCCCACCCATTGCACTCCCTGGTTTATCTTACACGTGACAGAAGACCGACTGCTGGAGCAGCCCCAGAAGGCGGTTATCACGTTTTGTTAGCTGGATCTCCAGTGCCTGCCGCTGTTCGCTGGGCCATTGCAGCCTGTCAGTGTGTCGGATTAATCAACTCTCACAGTTTTCCTGAACTGCTACCACAGAACAGGAAACTGAGGGTCTCGGAGACAAATACTGGCTCAAATATAAACCCGTCAAACGTTGTTGTACTGTCTCTGTCTCGTACCGATCGACTGTCGTCGTCTTTCACCTTGTCTGTGGTGCGTTTGAGGTGCTCCATCATGACATGTTGTCGCTCAGCCAGTGTACTCTGGAAGGAGAACCAGTTTCAATAAATCAGGGGAGGATCCGCAAGGAAGCGAACTCGAGAGGATACAAGCCCGTCCCGCAGCCCCCATGGCAGGCAGGGAGTCATCTGGCGGCCCCACGTTATTACCCACCCCCCTACCCTGCCCTCGGACCGGGGACAGATCCCGCGGCCACCGTCTGCTTGCTGCAGCTTCTCTCACCCAGGGCAGCCTCGGGGGGAATCTGATCCCTTCCCAATAGTGAACGGATCACCCCCTGTCCCGGCACAGCGAGAGTCGGGACATGGACCTGCGAGTCCGCCTCCCAGCGGCTGGAGGAGCGCGGGTTCAAACCTGCACTACCCCGCGCCAACCGCCAGCTGATCCTGGCGGGGTAACTGGGTGGATTCAGCTGCGGTTTACAGTTCTCGTCCCTCTCCCAATGAGTGGGGAGGCAAGACCAGCTTATCGGCTCTCGTCAGCGTGGGGCACAGGGGAGCGGGGACGGGGAGACACTGGGGAGCGGGTACTGAAAGGAGAGCGATCAGAATGAGATCTCGGGGAGAGTGAGCCCGGTGAGGAAGAGGGAGTTGGAGGGTGAGGTGGATATGGCACCAGGGGCAAGGGAGGTCATGCCGCTGGCGTGGTTTCACCCAGTACCTTTTTCTCCAGCATGGCGTAGCCAGCGTCAGCAGAGGCCGACTCCCGGCGGTCATCATCTCGCATGTAGCTGAGCGGCTGGAAGCTGTTCTTGAAATTCTCCTTCTGTTTGTTCAAACTCTTGGCCCAGCGTTCCATGTCCTTGGCGATCTGGAAAGACGGGCAAGCCCATTGAGAACGGGTCTGCTCGCTCGCCCCGTCACCACGCCGCCCTCACCGGGCACAGCTACCATTTACTGCCACCCCACCGGGCAACTGACACCTCCAGTCTCCACTTAAATCCAGGCCCAGGCTAGCCCTGGTTAGATAGGCCCCAACATTTCCAGTTGCTTTAAACTCGACTCCGTTAAACATACAATCAGCTCGGCGGAATGGGTGGAAGGAACACGCAACAGGAGGAGGCTATTCGGCCCCTCGAGCATTACATTAGCAACTCCAATAAAAATCTATCAATCGCGGGTTTGAAATTCCCAATTGACTCTCCCGACCTCGACAGCTTTCTGGGGGGGCGGGGGGGGGGTGGGAAAAAGAGAGTTCCAGATTTCCACTCCCACTTTGTGTGAACAAGTGCTTCCTGACATCACCCCTGAACGGCCTGGCTCGAATTTTAAGGTTCTGCCCCCTTGTTCTGGACTCTTCCCCCACACCGGAGGACAGTTTCTCTATCGACCCGATCGAATCCTTTAATCATCTCAAACACCGGTCATGCAGACACCCCCCCCACCCCCCTGCTAAGAATGAGGCATATTAATTTTGTCATAGGAACATTGATTTTAAACTGTTGCTGGAGTGTGGAAATGACTTGTTAAACAGATCAGCCCAGGCTGGAAAAAATATTTGAATACTAACAGACAGTGCTTGGAGGGACAAAGGGGCTATCCCCTGCTCCAATTTAACCCACAATCGACCCAGGCATTGTGTGTAAGAAGAGACATTCAAAGGTTGGCTAAGACAACAGAATCCACAAACAGACGTGGTCAGACCAGCTAGTCACATGACTAACCAGCTTGGCAACCTGGGTTTTTCTGAATTGTGCAAACAGTTTGAACTGAAAAAGACTGTTTTGCTGCTGGAGTGAGAAGACCCCTCCTGTCTGCCCCCATCTCTTCCTCACAAGCCTCTGGACCCACTGAGGACACATGAACTTCAAGAGAGAAGTCTCCTACAGCAAACAAGGTTTAAGAAGAATACTGGGCCCCAACGGAAAGCAAGACCAACCTACAATCAAGAACTTTACAGTGAGCTCGAAGAACAGTAACCAAAACCATCTTCAGATATTGCCTCAAACTTTTCTTCTGCTCTTTTCTGTCTCTATCTGCATAAGATACAAGATGTAAAGGTAACAGGGTTGTGGTGGTGGGCGATTTTAACTTCCCCGATATTGACTGGGACTCACTTCGTGCTAGGGGCTTGGATGGGGCAGAATTTGTAAGGAGCATCCAGGAGGGCTTCTTGAAACAATATGTAGATAGTCCAGCTAGGGATGGGGCCGTACTGGACCTGGTATTGGGGAATGAGCCCAGCCAGGTGGTCGAAGTTTCAGTAGGGGAGCATTTCGGGAACAGTGACCATAATTCCATAAGTTTTAAGGTACTTGTGGATAAAGATAAGAGTAGTCCTCGGGTGAAGGTGCTAAATTGGGGGAAGGCTAATTATAACAATATTAGGCAGGAACTGAAGAATTTAGATTGGGGGCGGCTGTTTGAGGGTAAATCAACATCTGACATGTGGGGGTCTTTCAAACGTCAGTTGATTAGAATCCAGGACCAGCATGTTCCTGCAAGGAAGAAGGATAAGTTTGGCAAGTTTCGGGAACCTTGGATAACGCGGGATATTGTGAGCCTAGTCAAAAAGAAAAAGGAAGCATTTGTAAGGGCTGGAAGGCTGGGAACAGACGAATCCCTTCAGGAATATAAAGACAGTAGGAAGGAACTTAAGCAAGGAGTCAGGAGGGCTAAAAGGGGTCATGAAAAGTCGTTGGCAAACAGGATTAAGGAAAATCCCAAGGCTTTTTATACGTATATAAAGAGCAAGAGGGTAACTAGGGAAAGGGTTGGCCCACTCAAGGACAGAGAAGGGAATCTATGTGTGGAGGCAGAGGAAATGGGCGAGGTACTAAATGAGTACTTTGCATCAGTATTCAACAAAGAGAAGGACTTGGTGGATGATGAGCCTAGGGAAGGGAGTGTAGATAGTCTCAGTCATCTCATTATCAAAAAGGAGGTGGTTTTGGGTGTCTTGCAAAGCATTAAGGTAGATAAGTCCCCAGGCCTGATGGGATCTACCCCAGAATACTGAGGGAGGCAAGGGAAGAAATTGCTGGGGCCTTGACAGAAATCTTTGCATCCTCATTGGCTACAGGCGAGGTCCCAGAGGACTGGAGAATAGCCAATGTTGTTCCTTTGTTTAAGAAGGGTAGCAAGGATAATCCAAGAAATTATAGGCCGGTGAGCCTTACGTCAGCGGCAGGGAAATTATGAGAGAGGATTCTTCGGGACAGGATTTACTCCCATTTGGAAACAAACAAACTTATTAGCGAGAGGCAGCATAGTTTTGTGAAGGGGAGGTCGTGCCTCACTAATTTGATTGAGTTTTTTGAGGAAGTGACGAAGATGATTGATGAAGGAAGGGCGGTGGATGTTGTCGATATGGACTTCAGTAAAGCCTTTGACAGTCCCTCGTGGCAAAAGGTGAAGTCACACGGGATCAGAGGTGAGCTGGCAAGATGGATACAAAACTGGCTGTCATAGAAGACAGAGGGTAGCAGTGGAAGGGTGCTTTTCTGAATGGAGGGATGTGACTAGTGGTGTTCCGCAGGGATCAGTGCTGGGACCGTTGCTCTTTGTAGTATATATAAATGATTTGGAGGAAAATGTAGCTGGTCTGATCAGTAAGTTTGCGGACGACACAAAGGTTGGTGGAGTTGCGGATAGTGATGAGGATTGTCAGGGGATACAGCGGGATATAGATCGGTTGGAGACTTGGGCGGAGAAATGGCAGATGGAGTTTAATCCGGACAAATGTGAGGTAATGCATTTTGGAAGGTCTAATGCAGGTGGGAGGTATACAGTAAATGGCAGAACCCTTAGGAGCATTGACAGGCAGAGAGATCTGGGCGTACAGGTCCACGGGTCACTGAAAGTGGCAACTCAGGTGGATAAGGTAGTCAAGAAGGCATACGGCATGCTTGCCTTCATCGGTCGGGGCATAGAGTATAAAAATTGGCAAGTCATGCTGCAGCTGTACAGAACCTTAGTTAGGCCACACTTAGAATATTGCGTGCAATTCTGGTCGTCACACTACCAGAAGGATGTGGAGGCTTTGGAGAGGGTACAGAAGAGGTTTACCAGGATGTTGCCTGGTCTGGAGGGCATTAGCTATGAGGAGAGGTTGGATAAACTCAGATTGTTTTCACTGGAACGACGGAGGTGGAGGGGCAACATGATAGAGGTTTACAAAGTTATGAGCAGCATGGACAGAGTGGATAGTCAGAAGCTTTTTGCCAGGGTGGAAGAGTTGGTTACTAGGGGACATAGGTTTAAGGTGAGAGGGGCAAAGTTTAGAGGGGATGTGCGAGGCAAGTTCTTTACACAGATGGTGGTGAGTGCCTGGAACTTGCTGCCGGGGGAGGTGGTGGAAGCAGGTACGATAGCGACGTTTAAGAGGCATCTTGACAACTACATGAATAGGATGGGAATAGAGGGATACGGGCCCCGGAAGTGCAGAAGGTTTTAGTTTAGGCAGGCATCAAGATCGGCGCAGACTTGGAGAGCCGAATGGCCTGTTCCTGTGCTGTACTGTTCTTTGACAGTGCGTGGGGTGGGCGGGTGAGACTGTACCCAGTCCCCGCACCCAGTTCTCACCTGCTGGGCGGTCTTGTTCTTCGGCTTCTCTTTTTTCTCCTTGCCCTCCTTCAAGCTGAGGTCCTTGGCAGCGTCGCCACTCTGGTCGGGGGCCGGTAGGTAGGTCTGCTTCTCCCCGTCCCAGTACAGGTACTGCTGCGTCTGTGCATTATAGTAGTACTACACATGAAAATATATACACAGAGCGCCATTAACCCGGGAGCCTTAACACTTGGCAGGGTCACAAATACCAACTGAGGCTAACGGGGGATGAGCCGCTGACACCCAGCGGGCCGAGGCAGCCAGGAGGGTCTGTACCACTGGGCGCAGGCAACAAGCACGAGGGAGTGGGTGGAGGTGGGAGTGTTATTCAACTGTGGACAGCATCACAGTGGAACCCTGATCTGGTTCACGTCTCCCAAAAGGAGAGTGACCAGGACTGGGAAGCCCGAGAGGAAGGTGAAAAGTTGTCGCTATCTGTGCCGGGGTTTCTGCTTCACACGAGCCTCTCATTCAGACCACTCACTGGGGAAAGGAGTTTCCCCTGAATTCCCCATTGGATTTATTATATTGATGGCCCCCTAGTTCTGGTCTCCACCCCACAAGTGGAAACATCTTCTCTACGTCTACCCTATCGAAACCCCCTTCATCATTTTAAAGATCTTGACCAGTTCAGCTGCTAGGTATATCACTCTGTGTTGAACCCAAGGGTCCAGGTTCTGACCCCAGTCTATCCCAGATGTTTAAGCACGGTTCTGACCCCACAAACCTGACCCTTTGGGAGTTCTGTCATTGCTTTGTAAAACAGAGGAGCTGGCTAGTTAGGAGGAAAGACTTCAGAAACTGGGGCTATTTGCCACGGCAAAACTTTAGAAATCACTGGTTCGGCCTCAGCCGGAGTGTTTGGTCCAACTCTGGGCCCCGCAGTTTCGGAAGGATGCCAAGGCCTCGGGGAGGCTGCGGAGGAGATTTACTAGAATGGTCCCAGGGATGAGGGACTTCAGTTAATACGGAGAGACTGGAGAAGCTAGGATTGTCCTCCTCGGAGCAGAGAAGGTTAAGGGGGAGGTTTAATCGAGGCGTTCAAAATCAGGAAGGGTTTTGATGGAGTAAATCAGGAGAAACGGTTTCCAGTGGCAGGAGGGTCGGTAACCAAAAGGACACAGATTGAAGATAATCGGTAAAAAGAACCAGAGGGGGAGAGGAGGAGAACTTTTTTTGACAGAGTGAGTTGTTGTGATCTGGAACGCGCTGCCTGAAAGGGAAGCAGATTCAATAGTAACTTTCAAAATGGGAATTGGAGAAATACTTGAAGGGGAGAAATTTGTAGGGCTGTGGGGGAAGAGAGGGATTAATTAGATAGCTCTTTCAAAGAGCTGGCACAGGCACGATGGGCCAAATGGCCTCCTTCTGTGCCGTATCATCAAACAAATTCTACCCAATTTAAGGATGTTTACCCAACGCCAATTAAACAGCCGATTTAAAGGGACATTCCTCCACTTTCTCAGCTGTTGAAGCATGCATTAGAAAAGCACGGAGTTGACGACGGGGGAGCAACACCACAGGCGGTTGGCCAGCTGGCCGAGGGTCCTCAGAGGGACGTGGCTGAGTGGAGATGCCCGAAAATGACACAGTCACCTCGAAGGGTCGACGAGACTAGCTGCCCCTCTCCTGCCGGGTTAGTCTTGTATCTTGGTATAACCCGACATCCATACCGCCCACAACCCCTTCCCCAACACCTGCCCGCAACCCCCGCCAAAAAACATCTCGAGACAAAGTCCCTCTTTACCTGTGAGTTGGGATCATAGTAGAGTCCAGTCTGCGGGTCGTAGTAATATCCTGACATTTCATCGTACTGATATGTGGAGACGTCTGGGACGGCTGTGGAGAGAAGAGGCGCCGGGATCAGTGGGCTGGGATGAATTAAAACCCTGTCCCCGCACCCACCCATCTGCCGGGCGACAGTTCTGACTCCGCCTGGTGACCAGGACGGTAAAGGCAATCACAGCCGAGCCCAAGCCTCCCGGTGTCCAGCGATAGAATCGCGCAGACCCGCGCCATCGTTCTGGCGAATACGCGCACCCCCCCCTCCGAGGCACTCTGAAGTGGTGGTACTCACGGTACTGGGTGCAGTCCTGGGTGCCGGCGCTGGAGCTTGCCGACGGCTGGCTGCTGCTGTTTACTGCTGGCGTTTGGCTAACGTTGAGTTGCGGCTGTGCCACGATCTCCACCTTCTGGGTCACTGGGGGCCGTGAGGTTTGCGGGGTCTGAACCAACACAAATAAATCTGTAAAAGCTCATATTGGGAAGAGGGGCATTTACACTGGAATCCAGGAGATCCCTCAGGGAGAGGTTAAAGGACGATCGAATTGAGCTGTTTAAAGATGATTACTGGCATTGTTAGGATAGACAGAAACTACTGACCCTCCGACAGTGAGGCACTCCCTCAGTACTGACCCTCCATAAGTGCAGCACTCCCTCAGTACTGACCCTCCGTCAGTGCAGCACTCCCTCAGTACTGACCCTCCGTCAGTGCAGCACTCCCTCAGTACTGACCCTCCGTCAGTGCAGCACTCCCTCAGTACTGACCCTCCGTCAGTGCAGCACTCCCTCAGTACTGACCCTCCGTCAGTGCGGCACTCCCTCAGTACTGACCCTCCGTCAGTGCGGCACTCCCTCAGTGCAGCACTGGGATTGTCACCTTGGATAATGCTCTGGAGTATTGGGAATGGGGATTGAACCTGTGACCTCTGACGGATAAGGAAAAGTGAAACCACTGCTAAATGGGCATACCCCTCTCTCGCACCCCCCTCATGCCACGGGCCTTACCTGTGTGGTGCGCGTGCTGTCTGACGAGGTGCTGGACGATTTCTGGTACAGCTGTGGAGCGGCTTGTGTCTGAACTGACTGTGGGTACGACTGCGGACTCGGGAGGGGATCGACCCCGGGAATGGCCGGCTCCGACGAGGTTTCTGCTGCTGAAGAGCAGAATGAAATCAACACTTTGGTTTGCGAATCCGGTCATAGCTGATCCCCATCCAACATAAGACAGGTACAGCACGGGGGTTAGATACAGAGTAAAGCTCCCTCTACACTGTCCTCATCAAACACTCCCAGGACAGGTACAGCACGGGGGTTAGATACAGAGTAAAGCTCCCTCTACACTGTCCCCCATCAAACACTCCCCAGGACAGGTACAGCACGGGGTTAGATACAGAGTAAAGCTCCCTCTACACTGTCCCCATCAACACTCCCAGGACAGGTACAGCACAGGGATTGGCTGTGCAATTTGGAGCACTTCCTGCCTGGAATCAGGGGGAGCAGCTGCACCTGCAGAGTGGAGAGAAACCATCAAGAAAGGCTGCAATTGTTTTGGAGAGGTGAGTGTCAGGGCACCTGAAGAACTCTTAAGTTTGGACTGTTTGGGGGAGGGAGAAGAGGCCGGAAGACTTGGGTGGGGCTGCCAAATCCAGTAGGGGGCCCCTGTATTTGTATTGGTGCTTGCACACAGGGAGCTCCCTCCCCACCCCAACTGCCTGCTCGGGACAGCTGGAGTTGCCCGGGTGAAGACTGTCTTGTTAAAATCAGAAGAGGAGAGTACCGGGCGGCTCCAGCTGTCCCGGGTGAAGAAGCCTCCCCCAACTGGAAGACAACAAACAGTTTTGGACTAATTGTTACAAAGGTGCTCCAACTGGCAGTTGGATCAAACATCCTTTTCAGCCTTTCTCTCCCTTCCTCCACTCAATCGCCTCAGTCACCTATCCTCCCCTTTTCCTTTACCTTCCTACCCCTATCCTCCTCGACTCCCACTCCACTTTGTTTAAAGTTTGTTTGTTTTTTGTTTCAATTGTGTAAATTTGCTTTGTTTCTTGGGGGTGGAAGTGGCTCTTAGACCCCACGGCAAGCCCTCCTTCGCCGGTGCCTTCCCGTACATATGCTGCTCGACTGCACCTGTTGCCCCGTCACCGTTTGCTTTATTAACATCGAAGCATGGGGTCAAGAGCTACATTCACCCGAACATGACTATAGAGGCATGCGTGAAAGCAATGGCCGAGGTTGTCAGCCCTTCGGCCATTGTTGCAGCCTCTAAAATGTATGGGAAGGCAGTGTTATTCCTGAGGACCGAGCGAGCGGTGTCCCTGGCTCTGAGCAAGGGGCTCACCGTGGACGGGACCTTTCTGCCAGCGGACCCCCTGGAGGCCACTGCGCAAAGGGTCATTTTATCCAATGTCCCACCCTTCATCCCTGGTGAGCTCCTCCTTCCCCACCTGCACCATCTGGGGGAGGTAAAGACGGGGCTCACTCCAGTCCTGCTCGGTCTTCGGGAGAACAGCCTCCGACACGTGTACTCCTTCCGCCGCCAGTTATTCATACAGCTGGCGCGGGAGGAGGTTACAGAGGGCCACTTCAATGTAGAGTTCCAGGGGACGGCCTACCGCGTCTTCTGGACCTTGGATGGGGTGTGGTGCCATGTCTGTAAGGGGGTGGGGCATGTTGGTAAGAACTGCCCCAACCTCCCGGCTGCCAACTCCAACTCGGCGGCCCAGGGTGGCGCCGCTGCACCTCCTCCCACCCCCCCTACACCTCCATCAGATACCATTCAGTTGGTACCGGAGGCTGTGGTTTTCACGGCCTCCAGCAGGGAAGGGGGTAACCGTCCAAGTGGAAGGAAGGCGCGGAGGAGAAATAAACATCGAGAGGCGCGTCCCCTGGACACCGGGACACTACCCGAGTCTGAGTTCAGCACAAAGCCCGATCTCCGGGAGTCAACCTGCCCCAGGGCTGGGCTCAGGCCCAGGGTGAATAAAAAAAAGTGCGAAGGCCTCTGATGACATGGAGGTCTCTGAGCCTCCGCACCCAACTGGGAAAAAGAGGAGAAGGCACCCCTCCACAGAGGTAACAAGGGGCCCTGAGGCGCAGGGTCCATCTGTTGGAGGGGAGCTGTCTGTTTCGGGTCTCCAGGTTTCCCCTACCGCCACCACCAAGGCTACAAAGTCCGGGCAGGAGCTCCCTATTCCTCAGGATGGAGTGGAGGGGGAGACACCTGTACAAGTGGCCCCTCCAGGGGAAGCCAGTGGAGCCCTGCTTGTTGTGGGGGAGCCTAGGGACGCCACCCATTCTGCTACTGCCACTGGGTCGGGTGCCCTGAGTAGAGGGGAGGGCGGGGCCCCAAAGGGTCGGCCCTCCCAGCCGGAGTCCACCACCAACCAGGAGACACCCGACCCGGTTATAACCGAGAATGCTGCCCCATCTGCTGGGCCTGTGGGTGCGGGCGGAGCGGAAGATGGCCTCCTCTCTCTGCTCCGGCTGGATTTCCGGAGTCGGGAACTTCTGTCTCCCCTGGACCACTCATTGGCCTGGGGACGGAGGTGGAGGGGGTTCCTGAACTGCTGGCGCCCACAGGCTCCAGTTTCACAATAGAACCCAGAGAGGACTCCTCTGCCATCGATCCTGGGGGTGGGATCGTGACGGAGGTAGGATCAGCTGGCGCAGCCGGGACGTCCGCCCCACAGTGCGTGGTAGATGTGTCGGCCGCTGGCGGTGACGACCCGGAGGAGGATGGGGATTCGGTGTGGGGCACGGAGGATGACCTTGATTCCATCGCCAGTGAGGTGGTGGAGTGACCTCGTGCCTCCCACCGAATCTCCTCTCATCCCCTCGGCGGAACTCCAGGATTTCCTCGTGGCTTGCAGGGGTTGCCGCGATAAAGTTCAGCTGGCCCTCGGCCGTTGGTCGAATCTGGCGCTGATCATACAGTCCGTCCGTGCCGCCCTGAAGAAAGTGGGCAAGTGCGCGGGCGTGAAACTGGTTGAGAGGCGCTGTTTTAATGTGTTCCTCAATGGGTTGCAGGGAGAGTGGAGGGCCAGGTGCTCTTCCACTCCCTCCTCACAGTGAGGTGTTGGTGACGGGTTTTAAGTACCTTTGACATGAAGATAACCATAGCCAGCCTCAACATCAACGGCAGCAGGGGGTCTCACCGCAGATTTCACAATCTCTCAGTCCTCAGGAAAGTGAGATACGCAGTGAGCTTTCTGCAGGAAACCCACACCGTTCCGGGAGACAAATCCACCTGGCTCCTGGAGTGGCAGGGTGGGATCTACATGAGTCACCTCACCCCTATTTCTAGTGGGGTGGCAATCTTGTTGGCACCGACTTTTCAGCCGGAGATCTTGGGGGTCAAGGAGCTAGTGCCGGGCCGCTCCACTTTGTGAATGTGTATGCGCCCAGGCCCAGCGCGTTGCAAGCGCGCTTCTTTGAAGAAGTGTCCGCTCTCTTGAGCTCCATCGATAGCGGCGATTGCATCATCCTCGGGGGGGATTTTAACTGCACCCTCGAGGTGGGGGATCGTTCCGGTCCCCAGCGCGGCCAAGCGTCGGTGGAGAAGTTGAGGGGACTGATCAGCTCCCTTAATTTGGTGGACGTCTGGCGGAATCTCCATCCCGACTCCAGTGCCTTCACGTGGAGGTCTCGGCGGCCTCCATGCGGCTGGTGCCGTGCTCGGACCCCTGCCTGGTGTGGGCGGAGTTCACTCCACTCCGCACGCGGGCGGGGTCCGCGTACTGGCACTTTAACAACCGGCTGCTGGAGGACAAGCGATTTCGGGACTCGTTCTGTCGATTCTGGGCCGACTGGAGAAGGAAGCAGGGGGGCTTCCCCTCCTTGAGGCTATGGTGGGATGTGGGCAAGACTCACATCCGCGTCTTCTGTCAGGAGTACGTGAAGGGGTCGACCAAGAGGCGGGAAGCCGAGATCGGGCGCCTTGAGAGGGAGGTGCTCGACTTGGGAGTGCCGCCTCGGTCATGCCATCGTGGACCCGGCCCTGTGGCAGGCGTACAAAGAGAAGGGCGCGCTGAGAAACCTGCAGCTCATAGGGTCCCGAGGCGCGTACGTGAGGTCGCGGATCCAGATCCTGGAAGATTTGGACCGCGCCTCACCCTTCTTCCACTCGCTGGAAAAATGGCGGGGGGTCCAGAAGCAGCTCGTTGAGCTGCTGGCCGACGACGGATCCTCCATCACGCATCCGGAGGGAATGGGCCTCCTGGTCCATACTTATTACAGTGTGTTGTTCTCTCCGGATCCTTCCAGCGAGGATGCGCGCAGAATTTTGTGGGAGGACCTGCTGCAGGTCAGCCTGGAGGGAGCCGAAGGATTGGAGGCTCCGCTCACGTTGGCGGAGCTGACTGGCACCCTCCACCAGCTCTCAAGGGGCAAATCCCCAGGGCTGGATGGGTTGACCGTGGAGTTCCTCAAAGCGTTCTGGGACGTCCTGGGGGACGATTACGCGCGGGTCCTGGGGGAAAGCCTGGCGACCGGGGAGATGCCCCTCTCGTGGCGCAGGGCGGTCATCGTCCTGCTGCCGAAGAGGGGCGATCTCCGCCTGCTTAAGAACTGGCGTCCGGTCTCCCTCCTCAGCACGGATTATAAGATCTTTGCCCGGGCTATGTCTACCCGCCTGGGCTCCGTGCTGGCCCACATGATCCACCCCGACCAGTCCTACACGGTCCCGGGCTGGTCCATCCACGACAACATCCACCTGGTCCGGGACCTGATCCATCTTTCCCAGAGGACTGGTCAGTCGGTCGCCTTTCTCTCCCTCGATCAGGAGAAGGCGTTCGACAGGGTGGATCACGATTACCTTTTCGGGACTCTGTGCACTTTCGGACTCCGGCCGCATTTTGTGGCCCGGGTCCGACTTTTATACGCTGTCACAGAGTGTCTAGTCAAAGTTAACGGGTCCTTGACGCCGCCCCTTCGCTTTGGGAGAGGAGTGCGTCAGGGATGCCCAATGTCCTGCCAATTGTATACCATCTGCGTGGAGCCCTTCCTGTGCCTGCTTCGCAGGAGGTTGATGGGATTGGCCCTGCGCGAGCCAGCCATGCGGGTCGTCCTCTCGGCTTATGCCGACGACGTGCTCCTCGTGGTCACAGATCCCGTTGACTTGCGGAGGATGAGCGACTGCCAGCAGACCTTTTCTGCCGCGTCCTCCGCGAGGATCAATTGGGAGAAATGTTCCGGACTCCTGGTGGTTCAGTGGCGGGTGGACTCCCTGCCGGAGGAGATGACACCTTTTGCGTGGAGCACCACGCACCTCCTCTATCTGGGAGTCCACCTTAGTCCCGCTGAGGAAGCCTGTCCGGCAAACTGGCAGGAGTTGGAGACGAAAGTCACCGCTTGGCTGGGGTCACTTTGGCCCCGCCCCCTGTATTTGCCTCCAAGATCCAGAAGAAACTCGTCGATTTCTTCTGGGGCAAGAGGAAACACTGGGTCTCTGCCGCGGTCCTGAGTCTCCCGATCGAGGAGGGCGGTCAGTCGCTGGTGTGCGTCCGCACCCAGGCTGCGACTCTCCGCCTTCGGACCCTGCAGAGATACCTGTACGTTGAATGTCCTCCCAGATGGTGTGCGCTGGCGACGTATTTTTTCCGCCAGTGTCACTGCCTTCAAGACGACACGCAGCTCCCGGTGGAGTCCGTTAGTCGCACTTTTCTGAGGGAGTTGCCTGTCTTTTACCGGGATCTTTTCCGAGTCTGGAACATGGTCGCCTCCAGTCAGGGCGCTCCCCCGCCGGCGGAGGAGAGCGCCGCAGCTGTCCGGGCAGCCGACTCCGGGGACTGTCCGGCGGGCAGAGGAGTAGCCGAAACCCCCGGGACGCCCCTCACTGCGGGTGGCGAGGGGGCTCGGGAGTGCAGAGCGATCGGCCGGAACTGCTCATCGGACCCAGGCCCCGAAACCCTCCTCGGGAGCCGGTCCCGCACAACCCGAGCCGCCTCTCGGAAATGCCCTCCGTGCCATTCCAATCGGCGCGGAGGGGCTTCCTGTACGGGCTGCTCCTGCACACTCTCCACTTCCTCGCCCTCGTCAGCCGGCCGGACACGCCCTGGCGGTCCGCGTTGCCATCTGGCGGCGAGGGGAAACCCCGATGGAGGTCTCTCTACGCGGGAGTCTTCCCCCTTTACATCGGGGACCTGGGGTGGAGGGTGTTGCACAGAGCAGTCCCGTGCAATAGGCTTTTAAGTCGGTTCACGGACTCCCAGGCCGCCTGTACTTTCTGCGGCCTGGATGAGTCCGTGTTCCACATTTATACGGAGTGTGCGAGGTTGCAGCCCCTATTTGAGTATCTGAAGGGGCTGCTCCTCAAGTTCTGGCTGCACTTCAGTCCCACGCTCCTGATCTTTGGGCACCCAGTGCGGAGGGGCTTGGGCCGGGAGGAGGATCTCCTCGTCAGTCTGCTCCTGGGCCTGGCCAAGGTGGCAATTCACAGGTCCAGGCTGCGGGCCGTCGGGGGTTCCGTCCTCCCCGATTGTCTGCCCCTCTTCCGCGGTTACGTTCGCGTCCTGGTGTCCCTGGAGAAGGAGCATGCGGTGTCCGCTGGTACGCTTGAGGCCTTCCGCGACCGGTGGGCACCGCAGGGACTGAAGTGCATTGTCGACGCCGAAAATGGCATTTTAATTTGAGTTTTTGTTTATTTCTGTTTTTAATAAAGTTATTTTTTAAAAAAAACAGGGATTAGAGACAGAGTAAAGCTCCCTCTACACTGTCCCCATCAAACACTCCCAGAACAGGTAAAGCACAGGGTTAGATACAGAGTAAAGCTCCCTCTCATCAAACTCCTTCCTGACAGCTGTAGCAATACAGACACCATAACTTATTAGAAAGAAACGAACAGAATAAATTTCACTCTATCCAGTGAATCCTTTGTGCCCTCGGAAAACTTAGTCAGCTCCTCTTAGACGGTATTGGTGTTGTTTTTAAATTGATTCTCGGGGTGTGCACTGCTGCAAGGGGTATGATTATTGCTCATTCCTTGCTGCCCAGTGAAAGTGGCAGTGAGCCGCCCCTCCTGCTGCAGTCCCTGGAGAAGTTACTCCCACGGACGTTCCTCAGTTTTAACCCAGTGACAGTGAAGAAACGGCCGATATATTTCCAAGTCAGGATGGCGTGTGACCTGGAGGGGATCTTGGAGGGGGTGGTGCTCCCCTGCACCGACTGCCCGGGGGGGGGGGGGGGGGGGGCGGGGACACTAATGAAGCTCCATCTGCATTGACGCCCTGGAGATGGCCGAGTAAGGAACGTGTGATTTGACACAGCTTGGTGGATTGAAGCCAAGCCAGAGGGATGGTCCTGACTGACCTGCAGTGGTGGGTGGTGCCTCGTACGTTGTTGGCGGTGCAGAGCGCCCACTGCTCTTCTGCTGCTGCTCCGAGCTCTGCTGGTAATCCTGGGAATACTGGGTGTATCCCTGCAGGAGTAAAACAAGACGTTAGCATCAGCACTGGGACTCCAGCGGGAGGGTGAGGATGAGGAAAGGGGTTATGAGCCTCGATGGGTTTCAGAACGCGACAGGGTTGAGAGAAATTATTTCCTCTGGTGGGAGAGTCCAGAGCAAAGGGTGGGGGGGGGGGGGGTGGAATGAATGGCTTCCTCCCATTCCACGAGCTGAGAAAACCAGCATCTAAGCCGATGAACTTTCCAATTCCCAACACCGTGAAACGGCTCAGAAAGCCCCCGGAGGCCACCTCAGCAGCCAGTTACTGACCTGGGAGTAATGTCGCTGGTACCCATCGTCCTGCCCGCTCTGCTGATGATAGTACGAGTAGTCTCCTTGTTGTCCATCCTGGTTTAACCATGTGCCTTGGTTATCGGAATCTGAACTCTGCGGAGGGCAAGGGGGAAAAGGTCAGAGAGCAAGAGTTCAATCTGCCTGGAAAATGCATTTTCCTTTTTTTTTTGACAAAACGCTTGTCGACAGCCAACACAATAACTTGCCTCAAAACGGGCAGAATTGTCTCTTTGCAAGATCCCCCTTGTCCATGTGCACAGGCACCTCCTCGCTCGTCGGGGGGCAGGTGAGACAGTCAGGGGCAGCTTCCGGTGCCCCGTGCAGGCACTGAGCCAGCGCAGTGCGGGGGCGATGCGGAGCAGCCTCATCCTGTTCTTATCCCCCACCCTCCCCGTGTCCTCTTGCACAAAATCCGAGGCTGGCAAATTCCAGTCAACTCACAACGGAGCACCGCACTGCGGGAGGGTCAGTGCAGCACAATCTCTCCGCACAGGACAATGCTCCGATGCCGGGAATCATGCTCTGCCCCACCCTGGGACTGGGCGGGAAGGAAACTCAGGAGGGTTGGAAGTTGAAAGACGAGTGCTGTGACCTCCTGTGATTCTCTGCCTGCTGCAGTCCCAGCCCCTCTGATTCTCCTCCACCACCACCACCCCACCCCTCCCCCCATCCCAGGCCTGAGCCCTCTCACTCACCTGGTTGACTGCCCACTGTGCAGCAGCGATTGCTGTGCTGGCCACGGAAGCAGCACTTGCCCGACTCCCATCGGTTAGGACCACGTCCCTGGAGGAGTAGGGAAAGAGGATGTCAGCGTGAGGCAACTCTCCGTGCACAGATTAGCGAGTCAGTGCCAGTCATTAAATGTCACTTTCTCCCCCAGGGGACTAGCTGAGATGAGCCAAGTGGCAGATTACCGACAAGCAACTTTACTTTTCTATTTCCTCCATAAGCCCTTCAGTTGACCAAACGCCAGCATGTCAGCCATGGCTCTGTGGCAGCACTCGCGTCTCCCAGGCCAGAGATCACATGTTCACATCCCCACAAGGCCCCATCCACCCAAACAGGGAAGTGTACCCATACTGAGGGAGCGGCGCACGGTCGCAGCGTCAGCGCCGAGGGATCGCCGCGCTGTCGCCGCACTGTTGCAGCGTCAGCGCCGAGGGAGCGCTGCGCTGTCGCCGCACTGTTGCAGCGTCAGCGCTGTGCTGTCGGAGAAGGAGCCTTTCACATTAGAGCATAAACCAATGCTCTCTCAGGACATAAAAGATCCCGCAGACAGTATTGGAGGCAGAGCAGGGTGGAGGTGTCTCCTGTGGCCAATATTTATCTTGCTGCGGTTTAGAGGCTGTGAAAGGTGCTATAGGAATACAAATCTGTTCTTTTTCTAACTAGCATCACCGGGGCAGAGTACCTACCTCTTGGTGCCCTTTGCAAACTCGACGTTGATGGTTTTGCCGTCGATATTGAGAGGAGGCTGCAGTGACTGCAGGATCTGGAGCAACTGGGAGGCTTCCTTCAAAACAGACAAAAAGAAAATGACCTAAGTAGCAGCTCCGAACAAACTCAACAACCTCCAGAAAGAGCCCCATCCTTCTCCATTTACTCCACACACCCACTCTGACAATGACAAACCCCAGCTATTGCTCCCATTCGCCTGCTGTGTAATGCAGAGGGAGCTTTACTCTGTATCTAACCCCCGTGCTGTACCTGTCCTGGGGAGTGTTTGATGGGGGACAGTGTAGAGGGAGCTTTACTCTGTATCTAACCCCCGTACTGTACCTGTCCTGGGAGTGTTTGATGGGGACAGTGTAGAGGGAGCTTTACTCTGTATCTAACCCCCGTGCTGTACCTGTCTTATGTTGGATGGGGACAGTGTAGAGGGAGCTTTACTCTGTATCTAACCCCCGTGCTGTACCTGTCCTGGGGAGTGTTTGATGGGGACAGTGTAGAGGGAGCTTTACTCTGTATCTAACCCCGTGCTGTACCTGTCCTGGGGAGTGTTTGATGGGGACAGTGTAGAGGGAGCTTTACTCTGTATCTAGCCCCGTTTTTTTTTTCTTTTTCAAAACAGAATCTAACCATCTCCCCTTGACATTCAACGGCATTACCATCGCTGAATCCCCCACTATCAACATCCTAGGGGCTACCATTGACCAGAAACTGAACTGGGCCAGCCATATAAATACTGTGGCTACAAGAGCAGGTCAGAGGCTGGGAATCCTGCGGCGAGTAACTCACCTCCGGACTCCCCCAGAGCCTGTCCACCATCTACAAGGCACAAGTCAGGAGTGTGATGGAATACTCTCCACTTGCCTGGATGGGTGCAGCTCCAGCAACACTCAAGAAGCTCGACACCATCCAGGACAAAGCAGCCCGCTTGATTTGCACCCCATCCACAAACATTCACTCCCTCCACCACCAACGCACAGTGGCAGCAGTGTGTACCATCTACAAAATTCACTGCAGCAACTGTCCTGGGAGTGTTTGATGGGGGACTCTATATCAAACCCCGTTTTTTTTTTCTTTTTCTTATCTTTCTAACCCCATGCTGTACTTGTCCTGGGAGTGTTTGATCTCAGAACAGTTTGCACCACACTGAAATGAGTTCATTGCCCAATGAGAACATTATCTTGATTAGCACAAATTTCACATTTGAAAATTAAGCAGTTATTAGACAAACAAATGGCCCAAGACTCACCACAATGGTGGAGAGCTGTATGAATGCGAATCCTCTGTTCAGCTGGGTCTGTTTATCTTTAATAAGGCGCACGTTGGAGGGAGACAGTACGGCGTAGGGGGTCAGAGCATTCAAGATCACATCCAGGGTGGTGTGGGGGTTCAAATTCCGCAGAATAACAGCTACACGGGAAAAAAAAAATTAAGAAACCCAATCAAATGCCTCTGCTAAAAACATTCGAGACTCACATCTCAATGTTCCTCTCATACAGACGCAGTGCAGCTACACTGGGAAGTACACACACATGTAGGGGGATCCAACACAGACACCTACTCACACTACCAGTACTGTACCCCAGTGTGGTACAGTGACAGACCCGTCCCCACCAGAGCCGCACCCCAGCGGTACACAGGGACACACCTGCACCCCAGCGGTACACAGGGACACACCTGTACCCAAGTGGTATACAGGGTCAGAACTGTATCCCAGCGTTATACAGGGACACACCTGTACCCAAGTGGTATACAGGGTCAGAACTGTATCCCAGCGGTACACAGGGACACACCTGTACCCAAGTGGTATACAGGGTCAGAACTGTATCCCAGCGGTACACAGGGACACACTTGTACCCAAGTGGTATACAGGGTCAGAACTGTATCCCAGCGGTACACAGGGACACACTTGTACCCAAGTGGTATACAGGGTCAGAACTGTATCCCAGTGTTATACAGGGACACACTTGTACCCAAGTGGTATACAGGGTCAGAACTGTATCCCAGCGGTACACAGGGACACACTTGTACCCAAGTGGTATACAGGGTCAGAACTGTATCCCAGTGTTATACAGGGACACACTTGTACCCCAGCGGTACACAGGCACACACCCGCACCCCAGCGGTACACGGGGACACAAGCGCACCCCAGCGGTACACGGGGACACACCCGCACCCCAGCGGTACACGGGGACACACCCGCACCCCAGCGGTACACGGGGACACACCCGCACCCCAGCGGTACACGGGGACACACCCGCACCCCAGCGGTACACGGGGACACACCCGCACCCCAGCGGTACACGGGGACACACCCGCACCCCAGCGGTACACGGGCACACACCCGCACCCCAGCGGTACACAGGGACACAACCGCACCCCAGCGGTACACAGGGACACACCCGCACCCCAGCGGTACACGGGGACACACCCGCACCCCAGCGGTACACGGGGACACACCCGCACCCCAGCGGTACACGGGGACACACCCGCACCCCAGCGGTACATGGGGACACACCCGCACCCCAGCGGTACACGGGGTCAGAACTGTACCCCAGCGTTATACAGGGACACACCTGTACCCCAGTGTTATCCCGGGACCGTGTTTTGAACTGTGCGGTTATAGGCCATGAGGATTGTCAATATGCATCGCAGACTGGGCTTCTCTGAGACCCTTAAAGCAATCGTGCACTTACTGTCATTGGCATTCTCATTGAGCTGCTGCTGTTGGCTGTGGAGCAGGTGCTGGTGGTGTAGCTGAGGGGGTTGGAATGGCTGGGGGAACTTGAGCAGAGGCTGAGGTCCCTCTGGAAGGGGCAGGTCCTTCCTCCCGGCTACGAGACGCAGCTCACCTTCTGGAAATGGAAGAGCGAGTCAAATTCAAACTTCTGACATCCTGACCACAGGCATGCGAGTGTGCCGCCAACACAGAGTACCTTATATTGTTACGTAAACCTAAAAGTATGGAGGAAATTTACTGGAATTCTTCCAGGGATGAGAGACTCTAGATTCTGGAGAAACTGGGATTGTTCCCCTTAGAGCAGTGAAGGATAAGAGAAGATTGATTCGAGGCGTTCAAAATCAGGAAGGGTTTTGATGGAGTAAATAAGGAGAAACTGCTTCCAGTGGCAGGAGGGTCGGTAACCAGAGGGGGAAATGAGGACACTTGTTTTTCCACTGCGTGTTGTTGTGATCTGGAACCTGCTGCCTGAAAGGGCAGTGGAAGCAGGTTCAACAGTAACTTTCAAAAGGGGAATTGGAGAAATACTGGAATGCAGAGATTTGCAGGGTTATGGGGAAGCAACACGACGTGGGGTAGGATTAGCTGGATAGCCCCTTCAAAGGGCTAGCACAGGCACAATGGGTCGAATGGTCTCCTCCTGTTGCCTCCCACAAGTGACTGTCATTCAAACTGGACAGTGATCAGCAGCAGGAACCCTGGCTGATTTCCCTCTCTCTCTCTAACCCAGGGATCACTGGACAGTGATCAGCAGCAGGAACCCTGGCTGATTTCCCTCTCTCTCTCTAACCCAGGGATCACTGGACAGTGATCAGGAGCAGGAACCCTGGCTGATTTCCCTCTCTCTCTCTAACACAGGGATCACTGGACAGTGATCAGGAGCAGGAACCCTGGCTGATTTCCCCCTCTCTCTCTAACCCCGGGGTCACTAGACAGTGATCAGGAGCAGGAACCCTGGCTGATTTCCCTCTCTCTCTCTAACCCAGAGGTCACTGGACAGTGATCAGGAGCAGGAACCCTGGCTGATTTCCCCCTCTCTCTCTAACCCCGGGGTCACTAGACAGTGATCAGGAGCAGGAACCCTGGCTGATTTCCCCCTCTCTCTCTAACCCAGGGATCACTGGACAGTGATCAGGAGCAGGAACCCTGGCTGATTTCCCCCTCTCTCTCTAACCCAGCGGTCACTGGACAGTGATCAGGAGCAGGAACCCAGGCTGATTTCCCCCTCTCTCTCTCTCTCTAAACCCAGGGATCACTGGACAGTGATCAGGAGCAGGAACCCTGTCTGATTTCCCCCTCTCTCTCTAACCCAGCGGTCACTGGACAGTGATCAGGAGCAGGAACCCAGGCTGATTTCCCCCTCTCTCTCTAACCCAGGGGTCACTGGACAGGGATCAGGAGCAGGAACCCTGGCTGATTTCCCCTCTCTCTCTAACCCAGGGATCACTGGACAGGGATCAGGAGCAGGAACTCAGGCTGATTTCCCACTCTCTCTCTAACCCCGGGGTCACTAGACAGGGATCAGGAGCAGGAACCCTGGCTGATTTCCCCCTCTCTCTCTAACCCCGGGGTCACTAGACAGTGATCAGGAGCAGGAACCCTGGCTGATTTCCCCCTCTCTCTCTAACCCAGGGATCACTGGACAGTGATCAGGAGCAGGAACCCTGGCTGATTTCCCCCTCTCTCTCTAACCCAGCGGTCACTGGACAGTGATCAGGAGCAGGAACCCAGGCTGATTTCCCCCTCTCTCTCTCTCTCTAAACCCAGGGATCACTGGACAGTGATCAGGAGCAGGAACCCTGTCTGATTTCCCCCTCTCTCTCTAACCCAGCGGTCACTGGACAGTGATCAGGAGCAGGAACCCAGGCTGATTTCCCCCTCTCTCTCTAACCCAGGGGTCACTGGACAGGGATCAGGAGCAGGAACCCTGGCTGATTTCCCCTCTCTCTCTAACCCAGGGATCACTGGACAGGGATCAGGAGCAGGAACTCAGGCTGATTTCCCACTCTCTCTCTAACCCCGGGGTCACTAGACAGGGATCAGGAGCAGGAACCCTGGCTGATTTCCCCCTCTCTCTCTAACCCCGGGGTCACTAGACAGTGATCAGGAGCAGGAACCCTGGCTGATTTCCCCCTCTCTCTCTAACCCAGAGGTCACTGGACAGTGATCAGGAGCAGGAACCCTGGCTGATTTCCCCCTCTCTCTCTAACCCAGAGGTCACTGGACAGTGATCAGGAGCAGGAACCCTGGCTGATTTCCCTCTCTCTCTCTAACCCAGAGGTCACTGGACAGTGATCAGGAGCAGGAACCCTGGCTGATTTCCCCCTCTCTCTCTAACCCCGGGGTCACTAGACAGTGATCAGGAGCAGGAACCCTGGCTGATTTCCCCCTCTCTCTCTAACCCAGGGATCACTGGACAGTGATCAGGAGCAGGAACCCTGGCTGATTTCCCCCTCTCTCTCTAACCCCGGGGTCACTAGACAGTGGTCAGGAGCAGGAACCCTGGCTGATTTCCCCCTCTCTCTCTAACCCAGGGATCACTGGACAGTGATCAGGAGCAGGAACCCTGGCTGATTTCCCCCTCTCTCTCTAACCCAGCGGTCACTGGACAGTGATCAGGAGCAGGAACCCAGGCTGATTTCCCCCTCTCTCTCTCTCTCTCTAAACCCAGGGATCACTGGACAGTGATCAGGAGCAGGAACCCTGGCTGATTTCCCCCTCTCTCTCTAACCCAGCGGTCACTGGACAGTGATCAGGAGCAGGAACCCAGGCTGATTTCCCCCTCTCTCTCTAACCCAGGGGTCACTGGACAGGGATCAGGAGCAGGAACCCTGGCTGATTTCCCCTCTCTCTCTCTAACCCAGGGGTCACTGGACAGTGATCAGGAGCAGGAACCCTGTCTGATTTCCCCCTCTCTCTCTAACCCAGAGGTCACTGGACAGTGATCAGGAGCAGGAACCCTGGCTGATTTCCCCCTCTCTCTCTAACCCAGGGGTCACTGGACAGTGATCAGGAGCAGGAACCCTGGCTGACTTTCTTCCAGCTGACCTGGGCCGGGCCGGGTGGAGGTTGCCAGGGGCCAGGTTTGGGGCTTACTCAATGATGACTGCAGCCCCACTGCCCCACCAGCCTGGGGTGCAATCAGCTAACTTGTTACAGGACAGGGCTGGAGCCTGCTCTGAATGCCTCAGACGTACATTCACCTACCATTAAAGGGGGATAAATGCCAGAATCCTTCATTTAAATCAAATAAAGTCAGGTGAATGATGACCAAAGACTGGAACGGTGTAGGAGGAGAGGTCAGAGTGGGAGAGCAAATGCAAGTGGGGCTGAAAGGATATGGGAACAGGATGGATAAATGTGATTAGGATTTTTTTCCTCTCTGTTGGGCGAGTGTGACTGAGTGAGTGCGATGGGAGGGTGGGGGGGGGGAAATGCCGAGTGGCCTGATTCCGCGTTGTTGAAAACACAAGACACATTCCAGCCGCACTCACCTGACTTGGGGACCCCACACTTAAAGCACTTCTCGCGGCGTTTGAAATTCTGCACACCGCACTGCAAAAGGAGGAAGCCTGTTAAATCACAGCGACATTGACTGGGCATCTCATCACATCCCACAAACAAACCAAAGCCTGCCACTCACAACCAACTACTTTAACAGTGCAGAGGCCTGTTTGGAAAAAGGTGACAGCCATTTTGCATAAAGTAAAATCGTACAAACCCGAGAGCAATCACAACGCTGATGATAGATTAAAGCTGATTGGAAAACTGGGACAAACCTGGGGACCCCCTCCACCCTCTTCAACTTTTAAAATCATGATAAGTTGACTGCAAACACACAGAGTAAAGCTCCCTCTACACTATCCCCATCAAACACTCCCAGGACAGGTACAGCACAGGGTTAGATACAGAGTAAAGCTCCCAGTCCCCAAGAATGGACCCCTGGCAAGACGATGGCATCACATGCTTGACATATCTGGGGATATTACTCCAGTATAGGGTTTGTAACAAGGAGTCAGTGAGGTTAAGTAAGTCAGGAGTGAAGGACCCTCCCACAGTGCGGCGCTCCATCGGCGCTGACCCTCCCAGACAGTGCGGCGCTCCCTCAGCACTGACCCCCCCCCCGACAGTGCGGCGCTCCCTCAGCACTGACCCTCCGACAATGTCGCGCTCCCTCAGTACAGACCCTCCCACAGTGCGGCGCTCCCTCAGTACTGACCCTCCGACAGTGCAGCGCTCCTTGAGCAGGCTCAAGTCCCTGGGAGTATCGAACCCACGACCTTCTGCCTCGGAGGGTGAGATTGCTGCCCCAAACGGAGCAACAGGTGAGACTACAGCAAACTGTTACCTTGTTACAGAGCCAGTCCTCGTTCGCCTTGGGTTTTGGGTCACTGTAGTACATGGAGACTTGCTGACCGAGAATAACGAGAGAGTGCTGCAAGAAACACAGGAGTGACAAAATGAGATCCCCCTTTCAGAGTGAAGCCTCCCAACTTCATGTCTCATTTGTGAAACAGCCCTTCTGCATGGAGAGAAATAAAAAAAAAACGACAGATCGGAGAACAAAATAAAACAAAATAAGAAAATAAATGTTTGCAACCTCTCAACTGTGGAACAAAAGGGACCCGGCCCTGAGCCGACCAAACTCTCACCTTCTAACAAAAAAATACCATCGGAAAGCCTTGCTTAGGCTAGGAGAGGGAATGGGAGGAATAACCCTGCCTCCTCTGAGAGGCAACAACCTTTCTTCTGGAAATGAATGAAGCAGGAACTTCCTTTCGGATGAGATGGCACTTGGGAAGGTTTAAAACATGTACGTAGATGTATACACTCACTCGCACACATTCCCTTCCCTCCCCACTGCCCTCCCCACCCCCAAACATGTCCCTCTTCTGAAGGAAGATCAATGGAGTCCAGAGCTAGCCAGGCAGTTAACAAGCAGGGACAGCAGAGAAAGTATCCGGGAAGGCACCAAGGCAGACGGTGAAAAGCTCAAGCCAAAAAAAGCAGTTATGAAGGGATACCGCCAAGTCCCGGGTCAGAAGCTGCTGACATCTTGGGAAGTCGAGCGGATACCCAAAGGAATCTCACCCGCTCACAACCTTCCAAGAACACCAAGCACTGCGTATTTCAGCAATGATCCGGCACACTGGAGGGGGGGTGGGGGAACTCGTATCAACCGGAGGGCTGCTGAAAAAAAAACGAGCAGCTCTGGCATTCCCGCACCCTTGCATTCATCCCCATCCCTCAACGCAATGAGGCAGCTTCCAACCCAGAAATCCGGTGCAAATTTGGAAGTCGGAAGAAATAATTACAAGCTGGGTGGAGAGTGAGTGAGAGAGACAATCAGAGACAGAGCGTGGAATTTAATCGAGGGGTTCGGGGGGGTTTATATATAGAATAACAGATACCCGGGAGTGAGTTACAGACTGGAATCTAATCGAGGGGTTCAGGGGGGGTTTATATATAGAATAACAGATACCCGGGAGTGAGTTACAGACTGGAATCTAATCGAGGGGTTCGGGGGGGTTTATATATAGAATAACAGATACCCGGGAGTGAATTACAGACTGGAATCTAATTGAGGGGTTCGGGGGGGTTTATATATAGAATAACAGATACCCGGGAGTGAATTACAGACTGGAATCTAATCGAGGGGTTCGGGGGGGTTTATATATAGAATAACAGATACCCGGGAGTGAATTACAGACTGGAATCTAATCGAGGGGTTCGGGTGGGTTTATATATAGAATAACAGATACCTGGGAGTGAGTTACAGACTGGAATCTAATCGAGGGGTTCGGGTGGGTTTATATATAGAATAACAGATACCCGGGAGTGAGTTACAGACTGGAATCTAATTGAGGGGTGCGGGGGGGTTTATATATAGAATAACAGATACCTGGGAGTGAGTTACAGACTGGAATCTAATTGAGGGGTTCGGGGGGTTTATATATAGAATAACAGATACCCGGGAGTGAGTTACAGACTGGAATCTAATTGAGGGGTTCGGGTGGGTTTATATATAGAATAACAGATACCCGGGAGTGAGTTACAGACGGGAATCTAATTGAGGGGTTCGGGCGGGTTTATATATAGAATAACAGATACCCGGGAGTGAGTTACAGACTGGAATCTACTCGAGGGGTTCGGGGGGTTTATATATAGAATAACAGATACCCGGGAGTGAGTTACAGACTGGAATCTAATTGAGGGGTTCGGGTGGGGTTTATATATAGTATAACAGATACCTGGGAGTGAGTTACAGACTGGAATCTAATCGAGCGGTTCAAGGGGGTTTATATATAGAACAGATACCCGGGAGTGAGTTACAGACTGGAATGTAATCGAGGGGTTCGGGGGGTTTATATATAGAATAACAGATACCTGGGACTGAGTTACAGACTGGAATCTAATTGAGGGGTTCGGGAGGGTTTATATATAGAATAACAGATACCTGGGACTGAGTTACAGACTGGAATCTAATCGAGGGTTTCGGGGGGGTTTATATATAGAATAACAGATACCTGGGACTGAGTTACAGACTGGAATCTAATCGAGGGTTTCGGGGGGGTTTATACATAGAACAACAGATACCTGGGAGTCTGAGTTCACTCATGACAGTTGTGACGTGGTCAGGAGATCTGGAGGGGGAAACAAGTGCATGTGGAAGTTGCACTGAAGTCCCACTAGAGGGGCAACAGCTGAAAGTAGGAAGAGTGATAGGAGCGGGAAAACGGGCATTCTGAGTGAATGGACACTCCTGCAATCAGACAAACGCTGCCCACAAAGCTCGGAGGTCAAATCTTACAGCTCAGCTCCAGCTAGCAAAACCACAGGACAGAGAAAGGCCCCCAGCAACGACAGCATGCTGCACCAGTATCATCACTAATCCAGTTGCATTCCTGACATGATAAACCAGGGGTTAAGGAGGGCCTCTGGCGGACACTGGGGAGGGACGGATCCCATGAAACCTGACAGCACTGACATTAAATAAAAATCCTTTTCCCAACTCCCACTTTCCTCTCCTGAACCTGGACACCCAGTGGGATCTCACCCAAGTGGCCAGTGATCTGGTCCCAGACCGGACAGAGTCAGCAGGGTGTCCGTTCACAAAGGAAGCATCACAGCAGAACCCTGAGCAGTGATCAGGAACCCTGGCTGATTTCCCCTACTTTCTCTAACCCAGGGGTCACTGGACAGTGATCAGGAGCAGGAACCCTGGCTGATTTCCCCTACTTTCTCTAACCCAGGGGTCACTGGACAGTGATCAGGAGCAGGAACCCTGGCTGATTTCCCCTACTTTCTCTAACCCAGGGGTCTCTGGACAGTGATCAGGAGCAGGAACCCTGGCTGATTTCCCCTACTTTCTCTAACCCAGGGGTCACTGGACAGTGATCAGGAGCAGGAACCCTGGCTGATTTCCTCCTCTCTGTCTCTAACCCAGGGGTCACTGGACAGTGATCAGGAGCAGGAACCCTGGCTGATTCCCCCCTCTCTCTAACCCAGGAGTCACTGGACAGTGATCAGGAACAGGAACCCTGGCTGATTTCCCCTACTTTCTCTAACCCAGGGGTCACTGGACAGTGATCAGGAGCAGGAGCCCTGGCTGATTTCCCCCACTCTCTCTCTAACCCAGGAGTCACTGGACAGTGATCAGGAGCAGGAACCCTGGCTGATTTCCCCCTCTCTATCTAACACAGGGGTTACTGGACAGTGATCAGGAGCAGGAACCCTGGCTGATTCCCCCCTCTCTCTAACCCAGGAGTCACTGGACAGTGATCAGGAACAGGAACCCTGGCTGATTTCCCCTACTTTCTCTAACCCAGGGGTCACTGGACAGTGATCAGGAGCAGGAGCCCTGGCTGATTTCCCCCACTCTCTCTCTAACCCAGGAGTCACTGGACAGTGATCAGGAGCAGGAACCCTGGCTGATTTCCCCCTCTCTATCTAACACAGGGGTCACTGGACAGTGATCAGGAGCAGGGATCCTGGCTGATTTCCCCCTCTCTATCTAACACAGGGGTTACTGGACAGTGATCAGGAGCAGGAACCCTGGCTGATTTCCCCTCTCTCTCTATCTAACACAGGGGTTACTGGACAGTGATCAGGAGCAGGAACCCTGGCTAATTTCCCCCTCTCTATCTAACACAGGGGTTACTGGACAGTGATCAGGAGCAGGAACCCTGGCTGATTTCCCCCTCTCTATCTAACACAGGGGTCACTGGGCAGTGATCAGGAGCAGGAACCCTGGCTGATTTCCCCCTCTCTATCTAACACAGGGGTCACTGGGCAGTGATCAGGAGCAGGAACCCTGGCTGATTTCCCCCTCTCTATCTAACACAGGGGTCACTGGACAGTGATCAGGAGCAGGAACCCTGGCTGATTTCCCCTCTCTCTCTATCTAACACAGGGGTCACTGGACAGTGATCAGGAGCAGGAACCCTGGCTGATTTCCCCCTCTCTATCTAACACAGGGGTTACTGGACAGTGATCAGGAGCAGGAACCCTGGCTGATTTCCCCCTCTCTATCTAACACAGGGGTTACTGGACAGTGATCAGGAGCAGGAACCCTGGCTGATTTCCCCTTCTCTATCTAACACAGGGGTCACTGGACAGTGATCAGGAGCAGGAACCCTGGCTGATTTCCCCTTCTCTATCTAACCCAGGAGTCACTGGACAGTGATCAGGAGCAGGGACCCTGGCTGATTTCCCCTCTCTCTCTGACATCACCAAGGACATCAGGAGATATTTATTCCGGTGTGATGGACAAAGCCCAACAGGACAGCTCAGTTGATTCTCGTTGTGGTATTCCCCCAACTAAGGCTGTGCTCTATCACAACACCCCTCTCTCTTCCCCTCCAACAAGACTCATCAATCCTTGCTGCCCCAGGGAGGGGCAGCTCAGTATCAATCTTCATCAGTCAGCCCATCTGACTTCAAACACGTCCACATAAAGAAACCCAAAAGCACCTCAGAGCAGCTCTTTTTAAAATTGCTGCCTCAACTCAGATCATGTCGCAGGTCCTCAGACATGCCAGACTGCACCACCACTGCCTAGAGCATACAGCCAGGTGTGTCAACACAACACAGCAAACCCTCTCCCCGGGAGCCCCCCACCGCACCCCCTCCAAAAAAAACTCTCACTCTGTGCTGAAATTTCATCGTCATCCCAACACCCCGCCCCCACTGTGACAGGGCAAGGATCGTCCCGATGCCAAAGGGCCTCACCAGAACTGGAGGAGTCGCCAGCTCAGGGCCCACAATGTTTCCTCGATGGTGTTTACCTGGCCTCCACTGTGTTGCACTGACGCACCTGTCACTCCCCTGGGAGCTGAGGAAATGGCTGAAGTTATTCAGAGATCTCAATGGATAATACCGTAACAATCAGTAACTTCTTACCTTACCCTTTAACGAATTTACTCCCAACTTTGATTCAGCCACGCTGTTTTGTTTATCCACGCCCCCCCCCCGGACACACACACGCACACGCATACACACAAACACTTCCATTTTGCCTTCAATATGTTCAAAGACACAACGCCAGTCCACTGCCACGCCACTCATGACACAGGAAGCCATTAACCTGGAGGTCTCACTGTAGCTCAGGATGCAGGCGCAGACTAGAAAAAGACCTCCGCATCCAGTCAACTCCACTCCGATCTCTTCCGAGGCTCCCTGTGCCCCATCAAGCCACCATTACACCGGGAGGGCACGGAGAGAAAGGCAAGCAACCCTCTGCCCAAGCTCCCTTCCTCCTGTGCCACTCCGCCAAGACCCAACGTGGCACATACCAAAGCCAGGCTAAGAGGTTGGGGGGGGGGGGGGGGATGCCCCTCCTGCCTCCACCCCTGAATCTAAATCCTTGTCACCAGAGAGACCAGAGGCCAAAATCCCTCCGCGTCATTTCACCAAAACCACCGGGCACAGGCCACGACAAGAACAGCAGTCAGCTCTGCAGCACCACACCACAGCAGGACTGGGATCAAAGAACCACACCAAAACCCACCGCCACTTTGCCGCTTCCTGACAAGGAACAATGGAAAAAAAAGCGGGCGGGCGGCGCACATAAATCCTTAAAAATCAAATATGCAACAGTTGCAGGCGACCGCGGGTGAGAAGAATGGAATCAAGAGCATCCCCCGAGTATCTGGGCACAGTTACAATTTGTACAGAGTGACAAAAACAAAAAACGGTCAGGAATACCGGAATTCACTCATTTTTAAAACAGTGCTTTTCTTGTTTTTTTTTTTAAAAAAGACATAAAACACAATCAGACTGCCAACGTTATCCACACTTTAAATATATATAAAAAAATATTTTCAGCAGAAAATATATAGTTCCACTTGTGTGTGTGTGTGCTTGATTTCTGCTGGCATATTACAATTCATTTGACATCTTAAAAGACACGGATGCCTGGTCCACACGATACTCCCTCACTGAGGGTGAGACGGTCAGTTTGCTGGCGCTGCACGCGTCTGCTGGCTCACAGTGGGGTGGGGTTTTAAAGCAACAAAGCGAGCCGTGATTTCAACTGACTGACAGGCCGACACCCAACCACCCCACCTCCCCACCCCCCCGACTTTAACTGAGGTGTCCAAGCAAGGTTTCCCCAGGGCACGGAAGCAACAGCTGCTTGAATTCTGTCTCGTGGCGGTTCCCCCAATTTGGGAGCGCTGAGGCCGTACATCCCAACCCTCAATACCGCCACTTCCAGCACCAGCCTACTCGCTTGTAGCCTCAATCCCCAACTATCAACCACCCCCCCGGGAACCTGGCCTGCTTCTAGGCTGCCACTGGCGCTACGACAGAGGCTTCAGCACTTCTTGGGTAGGGGTGCTCCAGAGCAGGGGCTGAAGGGAAAGAAACGGCCAATCTCTGGGGGGAAGTGACAGGCTTCTGCTCTGCTGCGAGGCTTCCTGCGTCTAGAGCAAACAAGTCACAACCTGGGCTGGAAACTCAGAGAGAGGGTGGCCAATCGAGTGGGGAATGGGCACTGGAAAAGGAAGCAGGAAGCAGTGCGAGGGTGGGGGTAAAATCAAACCCGAGCGAGAGGCGGCACCTACTGGACGGACGGACACTGCCGCGAGGTGGGTGGGAAGGAACGCGATGCGCCAACAGGTAACGCAGATTGAACCGAAAGGGTTGTGGCGCAAAGTTCGAGATCCTAGAGACGTCAACCGGTCGGAGAACGTCCAGCCGAGACGATGTGAAAGGCGCGGCGCTGGGTCCGGACGGTGCGGAGGGTGGTGAAACACATCCTGCAAGCGCACGGCAGGCGGGGCGACAGGTGCGATCGGCGCTCAGGACCGACTCGCGCGCCCGTGTGAACCAGGCATTGGGTCTCCCAATTAACAGAGGCGGTACTTGTGTGTTCAAGTGCAGCAAAGCAACCTGATTGGCTTCCATCCATCTGGTAGCGTCCTGCAAGTGATTAAACTCCACGAAGGCGAAACCACGGCTTTGACCTGGAGACAGCATTCAAATACAGACGGAGTGTGTTAGTTCATCGCATCAAAGGAGCCTTTACTCAGTAGAATCAGAACCCTGTTTGCATGGGCAAGCTTTAAAAAAAAATCAAAACAAAAACACCATCCACCGGTGCTAAGACATCCTCCCCCGTCGCACAGGCATACGCACCCCCACTGCGGAGCGAGTTCCAAGTAAGGCGAGGGCGGGGGAGCAGTCCCAGACTGCCAGGCGCTACTCCTGACCCAAGAGCTGGGACCGACGCCCCAGCTCAACGGGAGAGCGCGAGGGTGTCCTCGCTCCCTCCGCCAGCCACTGGGACGGAAGATGCTAAAGTTATCGCTGCTCTAACCCGGAGAAGACGAGACTGCATCCCTCTTTCCTCAGCGGGGGTGGGGCAGGGGTAAATACACAACACACAAAGCAGGGAACGGCACTCCACCTCTCAACATCACAGAACCGTACACAAGCACGGAAGGAATCCATTTGGCTCATCCTGCCCATGCCAGAAAGTCCAAGCTCCTGTCTTTTTTTTAAATTATGAAACTGTCCTCAACCTGATTACTTCGAGCGATGCATCCAAGTCTCGGTTTCGAACTCTCTCTTTTCCTGAACCTTACACTAGTGCAGCCGCACATCCCTCCCCCAACAACAATGGATAACGGTGTCGCTGAGCCACAGGGGTCGGCAGACCCTAGGTTTGCACTGCGCAGATCACAGCAGGTGGCAGCAACCACCCCCCCCTCCACTGAGTAGGTTACCCTGTGCTCCACTTTCAAACACTCGCTATCCAAGGTCACACAAGCATGAAGAATGGCCACTTTGGCCAGGAACCAGACCAACAGAAGGCACGGGATTGCAGAGGTTTATATCATTGGGCTAGTGATCTGGGGGACGGGAGAACTGTGGTTATGTTGCTGGGCCAGTGATCCATGTCAATTTGAGAATTTGAATGCAGTGTATAAAATCTGGCAGATGGCGATGAAAACCCAACTGGTTTGCCAACGTCCGGTTAGGGAAGGAGAACTGTCGCAAACTGCCCTACGATATGCCCGAGAAAGCCGCACCGCCTTCTCGGGGGCAACGGGGAGGGGCGCTATATGCCAGCCTTGCCAGCGATGAATGAACCAATTTCCAGCATCTGTCTCCTCCTTACAGCAAAGGCCTATTTTCAACAGCGAGGACTAAAGACCTGAGAAATATGAGAGGCCTGGGTATTGCTTCCTGTCCAATCAAAGCTCAGTACTTGCCCGTGGAAAGAGAGTAAAAGCACTCTGCTGAGTACTAACTGTGCACAGCCCATCCTGTGCCAACTTACTCTCCCCCCCACAGCCCTCCCCATTTTCTTCCTGCCTTCCCCCAGAAGCCAAGGTCAGAGGCACACAAAGCACACGGCCTCCTCCGCTGACAAGAGGCCGTGCTCGGTCCCCCAGCTAGTCCTGTGGCCACCCGCTGTACCACAGCCCAAGGGAGCGTCCAAGCACACAAGCGACACCAAGCTCGTAACTTACCTGTTTACCTTCAACCAACACCGTGCCCCCGCTCCCCCACCCCCCTCCGACTTTCAGCGAGGCGACATCCATTAAAAACGCACCTCACGAAAGGACGGAGGTGATTGAAAAAACCTGTAACTGTCCACTTCCTAAAATCAATTTGATGCATTTAAGGGGGAAGTTGGATAAAACACACAAGGGAGAAAGGAATGGAAGGATAAGGTGGTAGGGCGCGAGGAAAAGGGATGAGAGGAGGTTCGTGTGGAGTGTAAACGCCGACACAGAACTGGTGGGCCGAATGGCCTGATTCGGTGCTGGAAATACTTTGTAATTCAATGTAATAAAACGCATGCTCAGGGAAGCCCGAGAGGATGATTACAAATAGTTGTGCGCCTGTGCTGGTGCTTCTACTCGACACGAGCCTCCTCCCACCCCCTACTTCATCTCCCCCTATCACCATATCCTTCTATTCCTTTCTCCGAGTGTTCATCCAGCTTCCCTCTTAAATACACCGATACTATTCACCTCAACCACTCGCTGTGGGAGCGAGTCCCACATTCTCACCACTCTCTGGGGAAAGACGTTTCTCCTGAATTCCCCATTGGATTTATTACTGACTGTCTTATATTGATGGCTCCCTAGTTCTGGTCTCCCCCCACAAGTGGAAACATCTTCTCTACGTCTACCCGATCGAAACCCCCTTCATCATTTTAAAGACCTCTATCAGGTCACCCCCCCCCCCCCCCCCACCCCAGCCTTCTCTTTTCTAGAGAAAAGGACTCCAGCTTGTTCAATTTTTCCTGATAGTTATAACCTCTCAGTTCCGGGATCATTTTTTTTTTTTGCACCCTCTTCAATGCCTCTATGTTCTTTTTATGATATGAAGACCAGAACTGTGCACGGTGCGCCAAGTGGGGGACTAACCAAGGTTCTACACACGTTTAACATCACTTCTCTGCTTTCCAGTTCTATCCCAGTAGAACAAATCCCAGAACCTTGCTGTTTGCTTTTAAAAATTAAGATGGAGAAGGGCAGGAAACCGACATTTGAGAATCCTGGGACGTGCTCTGAGATACACAGGGAATGGAAAAGAAGCACCTTCGACAAAATACACTTGAAACACACGTGGGGGACAATAAATGTGAACTTCAATAGTGCTAGACCAAGCTTTGGCAGTGAGGACGATGGGGTAAGGGGAAGAGTTTTAAAATAGCAATACTTTTGAAAACTTTTTTTTTTACAGAACACGGCCAATAGCCAACAGTAGGACCCCTCGTACGGCAGATGCACTGCCCTCAAGCGCGCGTAACCATGTAAACCACAGCCTACTCAAAAACTGGGAGCCACTCAGCATTGGCGTCACGGAGCAGAACAGAAAGAAAGGTGGGGGTGGCTGCGGTGCAACCAGGGAGAAACGAACAAGAGGTGGAGAGTTTCCTTTAAAAACCACAACAGAATCTCACCTGAGGATTTGTTCCTCATGAGCCGCACCTCCCGAGGCTGGTAGCCGGCATACTGCAGCTGGACCCGGATCTGAAATAAGACACGGAGAAGCAAACTCTAGTGCCCGGCTGACAAAGGCCTTGCATTCGTACCGCGCTTTACAGGACCTCAGAACCCACCCCACAGGTCTTTACAACAGTGGACGGCTTGCTTTGAAGCTTGGTCGCTGTTGTAGGAAACACAGCAGCTAATACAGGCACAGCAAGTTCCCACAGACACCCAGCTAACTGGTTTCTTTTTTTTGTCATGTTGCTTGCGGGATAGATATCGGCCCCCAGGACACCGGGGAGAACTCCCTGCTGTGATTCTTCCAACATGGGATCTTTTACATCCCACCTGAGAGGGCAGACAGGGCTCAGTTTAATGTCTCATCCTGAAAGACGGCACCTCCTGACTGTGCTGTACTCTGGCACTGGGAATGTCAGCCTGGATTGTGAAGCTCGAGCCTCTGGCGTGAAGCCAGAGCCCACGACCTACCAACTCGGAGGCAAAGAGGAACTACGTCACCAGCTTGTTAAGTTCCCACTGAGCCACAGCTGACAGCTGTTCTGTTTGCAAGATTCAGCAAGTATAGGACAAGTAACAGGAATAATCATTAGTCACGTGACCGCGCCTTAAAGGACCACTTAGGACTGGGGGCAGGGACCAGCGAGCACCCATTTACTGGAGACACACAGTTATCAGAATAAGCTCTCATTTGTGCAGTCCCCTCTCTGTTGGTTCAATGAACCGTGCCCCAGCAGACACTTAAAAGACGTCCGGCGTTTCGGGGAGGCGTACTGTACCTGTCCGGACCTTTCAGTCGCCACTTGGAACAGAGGCTGAGGGTGACTCACTTACAGTGAGTAGGGAGGGGGCCTTGGAACAAGAGACCCACCCATTCGATTATCACCAGCAATATGTGTGTGTGTGTGTGTGTGTGTGTGTGTGTGTGTGGAGGAGAGCAACAGGAAAATGGAAGAACAACAGGGGAACAAAAGAATCGCGCTGGCTCGGGCCTCATTCTCGCTCACGTACATCGTTCTCAGTAGCGGACTGAGGCAGCATCCGGAGCATGATGATCTTGCTGGCTTTCTCCTCCCCCGACTCGCTCCTGTAGTCCTGGTCCCTGTAGTCCCCATCGCCTGGGAAGCTGAACGCCTCCTCTGTGTTCTCATAGCTTTTGTAGCTGTCACTGTCCTCTCTGTATTCCTAGACAGGGGAGGGGGGGGACAGGGTTCAGTGAGAGCCGCAGGACCAACAGGGTTTAAGAGAAAATTGGTGGCCGCTGACGGGGCAGGTGGAGATGGGGACACGCTCACGAATATCTGGCACCTCGAGAGGACTACCTTTCAAATATTCCTGAGTGGGGACTCTTCCAAACACCAGCATACACCAAGGAACCCACCCCATCGCATCCCCCTCAGATACACACACACACCCCGAAGCAGCCCCTCTCACAGATACACATACACGGCCCCCTCCTGCAAATACTGACACAGCCCCTCGGGATCCCCCTCCTGCAAATACGTGCACTTCTGACTCGTCTTTTCCATCCATGACCAGGTTTTCACGAGCTCCCTTTCATTCCCCCTCACACTCTACCAGGTCCGCTTGTGCATTCAGCCAACAGACAGATCACAGCTCTCTGGCAGTGATTCCCACTGGTTGAGTGGCTGATTTCAAATGTGCAGCTGTGGGGCAGCTGCCAGGCAGCGGCCGGATCTTCCCCATACAGAGGGAGAAGAAAACTACAGGAGAAGCAGTTCCATTAAAAAATTGAACATTCTACTATACGTACATATGAACATCAGGATGAGCAGGAGTAGGCCACTCAGCCCCTCCAGCCTGTTCCACCATTCAACAAGATCATGGCTGATCTGACTGTAACCTCAACTCCACATTCCCACCTACCCCCAATAACCTTCCACCCCCTTGCTTATCAAGAATCTATCCACTTCTGCCGTCAAAATATTCAAAGACTCGGCTTCCACCGCCTTTTGAGGAAGAGAATTCCGAAGACTCACGACCCTCAGGAGAAAAAAATTCTCCTCATCTCTGTCTTAACGGGCGACCCCTTATTTTTAAACAGTGACTCCTAGTTCGAGATTCTCCCACAAGAGGAAACATCCTTTCCACATCCACCCTGTCAAGACCCCTCAGAATCTTATGTTTCAATCAAGTCGCCTCTTACTCTTCTACTCTCCAGCAGATACAAGCCTAGCCTGTCCAACCTTTCCTCATAAGACAGCCCGCCCATTCCAGTCTAGTAAACCTTCTCTGAACTGCATCCAACATCCTTCCTTAAATAAGACCAGAACTGTACACAGTACTCCAGATGTGGTCTCACCAATGCCCTGTATAACTGAAGCATAACCTCCCTACTTTTATATTCAATTCACCTCGTGATAAACGATAACGTTCTATTAGCTTTCCTAATTACATGCTGTACCTGCATACTAAACCTTTTGCAATTCATGCACTAGGACACCCAGATCCCTCTGCATCTCAGAGCTCAGCAATCTCTCACCATTTAGATAATATGCTTCTTTTTTATTCTTCCTGCCAAAATGGACAATTTCACACATTATACTCCATTTGCCAGGTCTTTGCCCACTCACTTAACCTATCTATATCCCTTTGTAGCCTCCTTATGTCCTCTTCACAAGTTACTTTCCTCCCTATCTTTGTGTCAACAGCAAATTTAGCAACCATACCTTCGGTCCCTTCATCCAAGTCATTTATATAAATTGTAAAAAGTTGAGGCTCCAGCACAGATCCCTGTGACACACCACTCGTTACACCTTGCCAACCAGAAAATGGCCCATTTATGCCTACTCTCTGTTTCCTGTTAGCTAACCAATCTTCTATCCATGCCAATATGTTACCCACCACCTCCCCCCACACCATGAGCTTTTATTTTCCGCAATAACCTTTGATGTGACACCTTATCAAATGCTTTCTGGAAATCTAAATACAGTACATCCACCAGTTCCCCTTTATCCACAGAACATGTTACTTCTTCAAAGAACTCCAATAAATTGGTTAAACATGATTTCCCTTTCACAATACCATGTTGACTCTGCCTGATTACCTTGAATTTTTCAAAGTGCCCTGCGATAACATCTTTAATAATAGCTTCTAACATTTTCTCCATGACAGATGTTAAGCTAACCGGCCTGTAGTTTCCTGCTTTCTATCTCCCTCCCTTTTTGAATAAAGGAGTTTTCTCTGGCTGTTTTCCAATCGAATGGAACCTTCCCAAAATGTAGGGAATTTTGGAAAATTAAAACTAATGCACCAACTATCTCACTCGCCACTTTTTTTTTTAAGACCCTAGGATGAAGTCCATCAGGACCCGGGGACTTGTCAGCCCGCAGCTCCAACAATTTGCTCAGTACCACTTCACTGGTGATTGAATTTTTCTCGAGTTCCTCCCTCCCTTCCATTTCTTGACTTACAGCTAATACTGGGATGTTACAAGTATCCAAGTATAGTGAAGAACAATAGAAAATATATGTTCCATTCATCTGCCATCTCCTTATTTTCCATTATTAATTCCCAGACTCACTTTCTATAGGACCAATGCTCACTTTGTGACCTCTTTTTTTAAAATATCTGTCGAAACTCTTACTATCTATTTTTACATTTCCAGCTAGCTTTCGCTTGCACTCTAATTTTTCCCTCCTTAGTAATATTTCAGTCATTCTTTGCCATTTTTATATGCTGTCCAATCTTCTGACCTGCCACCCATCTTTGCACAATTATATGCTTTTTCTTTAACTTTGATGCCACCTTTAATTTTTTTAGTTAACCATGGATAGTGGGCCCTCTCCTTGGAATTTTCCTTTCTCGTTGGAATGTATCTATTCTGTGTATTCTGAAATATCCCCTTAAATGTCTGCCACTGCATCTCTATTGACCTATCCCTTAACCTACTTTGACAGTTCACTTTAGCTGGCTCTGCCTTCATGCCCTCATAATTGCCCTTATATAAGTTTAAAATACAAGTCTTAGACCCACTCTTCTCTCCCTCAAACTGAATGTAAAACTCAATCATATTATGATCGCTGCTGCCTAGGGGCAGCTTCACTATGAGGTCATTAATTAATCCTATCTCATTGCACAATGCCAGATCTAGTATAACCTGCTCCCTCGTTGACT